>NC_084538.1:19653625-19746125 GCF_024500275.1 Phycodurus eques | reverse complement strand
AATTTATTATTATTATTTTAATCATAGGACTGCAGCGACTGTCTGAAGTTGTGAGTTGGCAAATGAAACATGAATAAAAAATATCAAGGGCGTCGTCAATTAATCGGCGTTGACTAAAAAAATGAACACTGACCGTAACAAAAAAAGAATTGTAGAAATTGTCGCATATTTATTACAAAATAAAAGCTCAAATATTACATCGCCTTAAGTAGGGCTGTCGCCATCCAGTCTTTTTAGAATCGATTGTATTTCGTCGAGTCATTGAAACAAATATATATATATTGGGTTTTTTTTGGGGGCTACTGCCATGCATTTTATTTTTATTCATGAGGGCTGTACTTCTATCCTTAAACTGAATATGTTGCTGAGTTTATGGACTGTACAGAATTTAAGACAAAATTAGCCTTTGCTAAACGGTTAGCATTGGTGATTAGCGTAAGCGCGCTAAATGCTAACTACCGTTCAGCTCACTCATACATGTTATATGTACATTACACATATAATAATGTCTTAAAAGTCAAGTTGTTTTGGGCAGTGTTTTTCACTAGCCCAACAGTGCGTTTGTCTGCAATAAATGTTGGTTCCGAGTGGCACAAATATGCTTTTATTAATGTTTGCTTTCCTCCAGGCAGACATTTTTGCGTCGACAAATGTGCTTGTGGTCGAGTTAGTAGTTTTTTTTTGTTTGTTTTATTTGTTTTTTTCAACAGCCCTAGCCTTAAGTATTCTGTCCCTTTGCTGCGACGTATTATTAACTCAGGTGATTTCCATTTCTTCTGATCATCCCTGAAAAGGTTCTACACCTTCACTGGAGTCCAGTCAAAATAACCCAAGGATCAAGAATTACAGCATACTTTCCACACCCTATTTTTGTCTTGTTGAAATAAAAAATAATAATTCCTGGGGTCATGCAAGTCAGCGACTGTATACCCTGCCCCTTTTTTTCCTGCATATTTCAGTTGAACTTCAAATTGTCTGACCATTAGGTTTGATTCGACTTCATCCATATGTCATTTTGCATCCTTAACACGACGTTTCTCCTTTGTGCGCAGTACGGCTCATGATGTGTGGAACAGCCTCGGTGAGGTGTTGCAAGCTCAAGGGAACGCCGCTGCCGCTACGGAGTGCTTCCTCACCGCTTTGGAGCTGGAGGCCAGCAGCCCTATCCTCCCCTTCACTATCATTCCTAGAGCATTATGAGACCCACAAACACACACGCACACAAAGTGTAGCGTACTGGAGCACAAAAACAGGCCTGCGACAAATTCACACACCAAATACGGAGCATGCCTGCATGACACTTGCGCACACATTATAGTCAAATGACAAAGTCTCCCTTCCCATAATGCCTTGCTGGAACCCCCCCCTCCCACCTCCGGCGATGCTGTTTTGTCATGTTTGGGTGTGTTTGTGTTCTATTTACGGTGCATTTTGACTCATTTCCTACCTGAAGAAGAAGAGTTTACATTCTGTTTACGTCGTTCGCATACTGTATGTGATTCCAGCACTGACAGCGACGACAACAAACACAAGTGCGTGTCTTGATGACACTTGGTTAGAGCCAAGCGATTTGATTCGCCAAAATCTGCGCATACTATACACACACAGTAACATAACGCTGGCCGCTTTCTGCTAGCCGGAATGCCAAAATACAATACAGAATCTAGCGTTCCAATGCAAGTACTGTACAGTGGTACCTCGATTTAGAAGTGCTCACACGCACCAGATTTTCGGAATACTAGCCATTGCTCGGCCAATTTTTCTTTATTTTTTTCCCTTCTTTTTAGGCAGTTAGCTAGTGGGAGTAAGCAGTATAGAAAATGGATGGATGAATAATTCTTCCGACAAAGGGTCAAGTGCTTACTTTAACCTGTTTATTGCCACTCCTAGTTGATGTTTACTGTAAAACTAAACATAAACCAAAGAATTTCACTTTGTGTATTTAACCAAACCACATTCAGCCACGGTAAAAAAATGCTTAAGACTACCCTTATTTCTTCAATGTCATTTTAATGCCTGGTACCATTAAAGGTCTATTACCTGAAGAATACATAAGCTTAATGGTATTATTAAATATGATTTTCGTTGTCAAGAAAACCATGGAAAATGGCTAGATATCAGCTCTTAAATTAAACTCTTTTGAGCTATTTTTGTTGTCGCCATTATGTTTGTCCAAACAAATGTACCTTTGGTTGTACCAGATGTTAAAAATGAGCAAGAAAATTCAGAAATAAGGGTGGTGTAATCATTTTCTCCATGACTGTAACTTTGCCTCACAGAAGTCCACTAGCTTAATGCTAACGCACAATGCAAAACACCATAGACAGGCAAACTAAACTAGCAGCGATGTCGTGTGAGGTGTAACCCTGTTTGGACACAAATAGTGTAGCAGCACAGATATATATATACTCGTAAACTAAACTAATATTACTCCGCCTTAGTTGTAACTGTCTTCGTTTTGTTTTTTTTCTCCCCGCCAAGGCACGCACACCAGAAGGAGACCCATTGACTTGAAACATGAATGATACAACACTATTTTTCGTATTTATAAAAGCATTACATATTTTGTGGGGGGGTGTCGTTTGGGGGCTGGAATGGTTTGTTGGCATTTCAATGGGGAAAGATAATTTGTGATAGGAGTATTTTGAGTTAAGAGCCTAGTCAAGTAACAAATTAAACTCACAAGTCGAGGTGCCACTGTACATTGACTTTTTTAAGCGTAACTGTGTTTCTATAAGTTGTTGGAAATGTTGCCTGTATGTTGTATTATGCTGGTTCTCATTGAGATTCTTTTACTGTAAGCCAATAAAGTAGCTGCACCTGTTTGCCAAGATTGAAATGAGATTGTCTAAATAGTACCTGAACCTTTTGCCAGCAGCAACTAGCCTGGCCTCACCTTTCCTGTTCGCCACGAAGCTACAGGCCTTAGTTTTAATGTCACATTTTGGACACATAATCAGTATTTATTGTACATTGTCAAGTCACAAAAGGGTGCAAATAAGCATATTTGCCGAAATAATTGTTAACTCGGCACCTGCAAACAAATGAAAAACTATTTGGGAGGAAGTTGTTGTCAAATCTCCTTTTTTTGTGATCTGTGAACTGTAAATGCACCTGTACATGTATAACCCCAATTCCAATGATGTTTGGACGTTGT
Source organism: Phycodurus eques (assembly GCF_024500275.1). Classification (NCBI taxonomy): domain Eukaryota; kingdom Metazoa; phylum Chordata; class Actinopteri; order Syngnathiformes; family Syngnathidae; genus Phycodurus; species Phycodurus eques. The sequence goes on along the minus strand of NC_084538.1, from coordinate 19,742,968 downwards.
GTTAAACATAAATAAAAACAGAATACAATGATTTGCCAATCACGTTCAACCTATATTTAATTGGATACACTACAAAGACAAGATATTTAATGTTCATACTGATAAACCTTATTGTTTTCAGCAAATCATCATTAACTGAGAATTTTATGGCTGCAACCTGTTCCAAAAAAAAGCTGGGACAGGTGGCAAAAAAGACTGAGAAAGTTTAGGAATGCTCGTCAAACACCTGTTTGGAACATCCCACAGGTGAGGAGGCTAATTGGGAACAGGTGGGTGCCATGATTGGGTATTAAAGGAGCTTCCCTGAATTGCTCAGTCATTCACAAGCAAAGATGGGGCGAGGTTCACCTCTTTGTGAACAAATACGTGAGAAAATAGTCGGAAAAGTTTAAGGACAATGTTCCTCAACGTGCAATTCCAAGGAATTTAGGGATTTCATCATCTACAGTCCATAATATCATCAAAAGGTTCGGAGAATCTGGAGAAACCACTGCATGAAAGCGGCGAGGCCAGAAACCAACATTGAATGCCCGTAACCTTCAATCCCTCAGGCAGCACTGCATCAAAAACTGACATCAATGTGTAAAGGATATGACCACATGGGCTCAGGACCACTTCAGAAAACCAATGCCAGTACATACAGTTCGGCGCTACATCCGTAAGTGCAACTTGAAACTCTACTATGCAAAGCAAAGGCCATTTATCAACAACACACAGAAACGCCGCCGGCTTCTCTGGGCCCGAGCTCATCTAAGATAGACTGATGCAAAGTGGGAAAGTGTTCTGTGGTCCAACAAGTCCACATTTCGAATTGTTTTTGGAAATTGTGGCTGCCGTGTCCTCCGGGCCAAAGAGGAAGAGAACCATCCAGACTGTTATGGACGCAAAGTTCAAAAGCCAGCATCTGTGATGGAATGGGGCTGTGTTCGTGCCAATGGCATGGGTAACTTACACATCTGTGAGGGCACCATTAATGCTGAAAGGTACAAACAGGTTTTGGAGAAACATATGCTGCCATCCAAGCGACAACTTTTTCATGGACACCCCTGCTTATTTCGGCAATACAATGCCAAACCACATTCTGCACGTGTTACAACAGCGCGGCCTCGTAGTAAAAGAGTGCGGGTACTAGACTGGCCTGCCTGCAGTCCAGACCTGTCTCCCATTGAAAATGTGTGGCGCATTATGAAGCGTAAAATACGACAACGGAGACCCCGGACTGTTGAACAGCTGAAGGTGTACATCAAGCAAGAATGGGAAAGAATTCCACCTACAAAGCTTCAACAATTAGTGTCCTCAGTTCCCAAACAGTTTATTGAATGTTGTTAAAAGAAAAGGTGATGTAACACAGTGGTAAACATGACCCTGTCCCAGCTTTTTTGGAACGTGTTGCAGCCATAAAATTCAAAGTTAATAAACTTTATTGTTTTTAGCAAATAATCACCAGTTTGAACATTAAATATCTTGTCTTTGTAGTGTATTCAATTCAATATAGGTTGAACATGATTTGCAAATCATTGTATTCTGTTTTTATTTGTTTAACACAACATCCCAACTTGATTGGAATTAGGTTTGTACATGTATCTGCTTTAAATGTAGTTCAGATTTTTGTTTTACAGCAAATTCAAAGTGTAATGGTTGTATATTTTATCGTGCCATGTGTATTATTGTTAGAAATGAAATGATTCTATTTTCTGCAGAGAGCATGATGTTACTGAGATGCTGCCAGGAACAGTGGCTCATTGTTCCTTTCATGCTGTAAATTGATGACTGAGCTGAGAATGACAATAAAAGTCGATTATATGGCTCTCGATTCTTTTTGACACTGAATTAATTTTGAAGTGTTGCATCCGTCTTTGACCTGAGGTTCACACACAGGTGTGAATCTCAAGTGTGTTTCTGGCAGCAACTGAGTGTATGTATGCGTGTGTGCTCCTTTGTGTGTCTTTTATCGGAGGATTTTACTCTACTGACAGCGTTTGTCCTGCGGTGTCAATCTCACACACACACACATGCACCCCCACTCAACTCTCGGGTATCACTTAGTGTTATTTCCTCCTTACGGTCATGACCTCGCTGTCAACTATGAGTCAAAATATCGAAGGATTTTATATTGTTTAGATAATACTGTAAAAAAAAAAACAACAACAACGTGAACAAATGGAAAATATATCCTTTTATTTTAACTTAAGAAAATGATATATAGCACTTATATTGATTCTTACATTAGTGATATGATTTATATTGTGTTTTTCAAGCGTGTGTGTGGTACTTGTGTTCATTACTTTCCCATAAAGTGCAACAAGTCTATTTTTTCAGTTACAGGTCATCAGTACACTGATTGGAAATAAATTGAGAGTAAGGCTTTTACTGGACACCTTCTATTGCAATACATTTAAGAATGTATGACAAATTTAATTGTCCTTCAAAAAAATAGGTAAGCTTTAGAAGTACAGTACATGCATTAAATAAAGTGAATAATACAAAGTCATGGGAAGATTAGTTTTAAACTAGGTCACATTTATGAATTGACCCAATGCTGAATGGTCCAAGGTGGTGCACCATCTTCTCTTGCAGGTGTAAATATTCATGTGAACGAAAGCCGAGAGCCTTCCGTGTTCCAAGTAGCGTGCTCACGTTGTGGAAGCCAAGCACTGTGTCACATTGCGGTAGCTATACGTGACAGCAAAATACTGAAGATGAATGTCTTAGACACATAATTATCTTGTTTGCTGGGTGCGTGTGATATATGATGTACGGCTGATTCAAACACATCCCACATTGTCCCGCCTCCTTCCAAAAGCCTCTCTGACTTCTATTTCTTATCAGCTGGTAAGAGGCAGCAGTCCGGTAGAAAGTTACTAGAGGTTGCTGCTTTTACAATTAAAATGTAAGGGGGCCTTTATTTTTTTAAGCATTGTTGGTAATATTGCTTTAAGTCACTTCAAGTCTGGACTTACTATTCCACAACTCAACTCCCATCTCCTCTCCTCTTGCACTGGCCTCAAACTCTCACAGATTTTGCGCTCCGTCTCTCCTTTCACCCAACCCCGTGCCTTTTTGTGTTGCCTAGCAACACTTCATCTACACACAAGGCTATCTAGGGAAATCCTTTTGACACATCTTGTGACCGTTGCCTCAGACATCAACACTTGACCTCTGGGGCTTCCGTGTCCAGTGACTGGCCTGTGCAATGACACTGTCAGAGAAAAAGAGGAGAAAAAAAAGTGTACTGTTGGGGTCGATTTATGTCCTCCAAGGTAAAAACATTTTGAGATGTACCCTACTGGGTTTGCAATTGAACCCCTCGGTACAAATAAGTAGCCTACTGGTTATGGTTAGAAAAGCTACATACACATTTGCGACAGCACCATCCGATCAGTTTGTTTTGTGGCACTTGCTAGCGTGTTGCTGTAAAAGTCATCACATTACAAGAACACAAAGGCACATGGGTAAGCGTTCAGTCCATGGTCTTTTTATTGGAAAAACAATGTCATGATTAGCATGTACAACTCGGAATACAGATCAACTGAACTAAACAGAAGAGTTGGACTGAGCCGGGCCTCACCGTTACACACACGCACACACGCACACACGCATACAAACCTTAAGATAGAAATGCCGCACAGCAACGACCCGGTTTCCCATGAATGTGAAATGAACACCTCCATACAATGATATATACAAAAACAGAGCCAATAGAAAGTGACCATTTAAGATTCATTCCCCGCAGCACAACGACTGACGTCGCCCCCACAAATCGCACACCTGGAAAAGCCCTCATGACGTGAGGACACGGCAACTCTCCCCAAAAGGTAAACGGGTATCCCGACGTGCCAGAAACAATCGAATGTCAATTATTTACTCCATTAAAAGATCTTTCTCCAGTATGACTCGTGGGCACTGGCATCCCATTGTCAACAGTACAGTTGACCGCCACACAGTCGCGTTCCGGCAATTGCGAAATCACCCGTCCACCGACTCTTTTTCCTTTATCAGCAGACAACCACGCCTACTCGTGATTTTCTGTTGTGGTTAAAAAAAAATTAAAAGTGATGTTTGTTATTATTTTTATAGAAAAAAAACAAAAATAGTTGGGCGGGCACGTTGGGCCAACTGGTTAGCACATCTGCCTCACAGTTCGGAGGACCGCGGTTCAAATCCCGGCCCCGCCTGTGTGGAGTTTGCATGTTCTCCCCGTGCCTGCCTGGGGAGAACATGTCTCAAAAACATGCGTGGTAGGTTATTTGAAGACTCTAAATTGCCTGTAGGTGTGAATGTGAGTGCGGATGGTTGTTTATTTATACTATGTGCCCTGCGATTGGCTGGCGACCAGCTCAAGGTGTACCCCGCCTCCCTGGCCCGAAGATAGCTGGGGTAGGCTCCGGCACGCCCGCGACCCTGGTGAGGAGAAGCGGTTCGGAAGACGGATGGAAAAATAGTTTCCAGTCTGTACGTACTTTGGAAGAACTTAGGAATGTTGCAGAAGTGATCATTTTAAAATGTAAACACTGGAAGAGAGTTACAGAAATAAAGTATTGCATATGTATCCGTTTGCTAATTATTGTGAGAAAGGTGTCGGCGTCAGGAGTACAAGCCGATACATGCATTGGTTTCATTTTAAGAGTCGGTTAAATGTGGACAGAACGGACGCTTGCCGACATTAATTTTCAAATTTGTCAATAGAAAATTGTGTGAGTAAATGTAGATTTTTTTTTTTTTTTTTTTTTTTTGCAAGAATAGGTAAGTAAAACATTTGACTGTTTCTTTTTCTCTGCGCACCCGCTTCATTTGGACATCATCATCGAAACAAACTCTGTGGAAGCACACAAACACACAAACAATGTCAGACGTGAGATGTGCGCAGAACAGAGAATCGGAGGATCGAAGGCAAAACGTCGAGCACCTTCGTAGTTGACCTGTCCGTCTCCGTCGATGTCCGCTTCTCTGATCATCTCATCCACTTCCTCATCTGTCAGCTTCTCGCCCAGATTAGTCATCACGTGACGCAGCTCTGCGGCACTGATGAAGCCGTTTCCGTCCTGTCAACGCGCGCGCATGAGAATGTGCCGTGGACGTCGGAAGACAATGGAGGAGAGAAAGCCGACTCGCCTTGTCAAAGACTCTGAAAGCCTCCCTGATCTCCTCCTCACTGTCGGTGTCCTTCATCTTCCTGGCCATCATTGTCAAGAACTCGGGGAAGTCAATTGTTCCGTTGCCTAGGCGGTAATACCAAGATCACATATGACATGAAATTCTGATGATATTGGGGGGGAAGAGACAAGGGGAGAAATAGGAGGCGGCGTACCGTCGGCATCCACCTCGTTGATCATGTCCTGGAGTTCTGCCTCTGTCGGGTTCTGACCCAGTGACCTCATGACAGTGCCCAGCTCCTTTGTGGTGATGGTGCCATCGCCGTCCTTGTCGAACAGGGAGAAGGCCTCCTTGAACTCTGCAACGCATGACAAGGCACCAAACATTATTTATGGAAAAAAAAAAAAAGATAACCATCTGCGTATACAGTAAATACAAGTGAATGAAGGGAGTGCTTTCTTACCGGCAATCTGCTCCTCTGTTAGTTGGTCAGCCTACAGCCAAAAACAAAGCCAGCATTACAAATAGGAATCGATATTACCCTTCGATAAAAGTATTAGCCGGAAGAGAAACTACTTTCCCCCCCCCTTCCCTACATTTCTGGAATCACATTAAACATGTCCACCAAAAACCCGTTTGGATGACCCCCTAAGACGGATGCCTGGAGACCCCCCCTTTGCACCCCACTCTCACTACCTAGAGGCCTGGCGTGCTTACTACAGCGTTTTGTTTTTTTTAAACTAAACAAAGAAATTGAGCTTGGTTGTTGTCATACAAACAATTCCTTTTGATCTACTCAGAGTTACAGAAACAGCCAATCACCTCAGTAGTACGTAAGAAGACAGGAAGCACAACCTTTAATCCTTCAAAGTGGATATCTGTGAGGTCCGTCACCAACTTCAGTGCTTTGGGTTCATTTTGTTTCCCGAGGCCGCTTTGTCGCGTGTCCAAACGTAAGCCCCCTCCTCCTTTCCGCTGCTTCTGATCCACACCTCCTCCTCCCGCACCTTCACGTTTTGCGCTCAGGCCATCCAGCGCTCCCCGCACTACCACCAAGCTCTCGGCCAGGCACTGCGCCCGCTTGTTAGACTGGACGAGTTGCTTTTTAACCTCGGCAAGCTCCGCTTTGGCGGTCCGCAGATCGCTCTTGGTGTCCTGCATCTCTCGGACAAGACTGTCCACGCGGCCGGACGAGCACTCCATGAGCATCTGGAGGAAAGCTCTGCAGTTCCTCTCCTGCTGTTGCAGGAGCTCAGTGTAGAAGTGCTGCTGCTCATCCAAGAGGTCATAGACAGAAGACAGGCTCACTAACTCATTCCCTATTGGGTACAGAATGACCTTTTTCGGCAGCATTATTATAGGTGGGGGAAAAAGGGCCGGAATGATACTAAGACAGCGGACTTGGGGTATTAAGGGTGGTCCATTTAATGGCAGGGGATGACAACACTGAGTGCACGCATACGCGAGTTCTCATACGCAGACGAGGTGTGTGCTAACTTAACAGCTACATCTCCTGGAGAGGATCGGTTGGCAGGTAATCGGAGCTCCTACACACAACTAATGGGCCCTCTGGAAGGAAACTCAACACAGGCGGACACACACAACCCTCCTTTCCATATGGGGCTGTCAAACCGCATCACAGCCGCAGCCGCGCCGTGCACAGGGCCGAAGGCGTAAATAGTAGCTGCTACCCATTTCGTGGGTCACTGAGCATCACTGGTGTCAAGCTCCAAGATTTGCCTCCCACGTTCAACCAACATTTTCTGGGAAAATAGGACTCAGAGGTCCAACAAAACTCGGTTCAAACCATCACGCGTGAGGTCAGCAAATCTTGTGCGACTTCAACTCGGTGAACATTTGATCGGCTCCGCAAAAGACATTGACTCCGCGTCGCCGCGTGCACAGTACATTTTAATCCAAAAGCTAGTTTATTTTTAGCCTTGTCGAGAGTCTTTTGACGTAGTACTGTAAATATCTGACGGCCAATTAAGTTTAAAAAAAAAAAATAATAATAATAATAATAATAATAATAATAATAATAAAACCAAAAAAATAAACATGTCGGCGGTGTGGGACAGACAACACGTAATGCCCGGATCAGACTACAAGACAAATTTGCTCGATGTCCGACTACTGCAATAAAATCTTGTATTCCGATACCACCGCATCCCGTTTTGTTTTTTTTACGATCATTGGGCTTTATCTTGTCAACTCAAATGCGACCGGATACACTCGTTACCGTGGCGACTGTATTATAAAGGACAAAATATGGGAAAACGAGTGTTGGGGGTCACCGGTGCTCAGGACAGGAGAGGACGTTCGTTTAAGGCTTGCTTGAGGTATGTGATGGATTTTTTTTTATATATTATTGCATAAAAATACAGTGTTGCTGTAACTTCATTAAGATGATAGCACCCTTGCTCACTGGGAACAAGAGCAGTTTGGAAAAGTACGACAATGCAGATTCCACAAGGCAATAAACCCCCACGCCCCCATTCAGAGACCAGATCCTGAAAAGGTCATAAAATGTGAAACCACCGACTAAAGCTTCATAAAAAGGGCAAGAGGGGAAGCAGATGGCAGAAAGGGTCCTGCTCGCTGGGAGAGTGACTGCTTTCTCCTCTTGCGCAAGAGAAAAGTCCTGCCTCAGTTTGTATGTTTGTCTCTCTATCGTCTCTTTGAGGTGCATGCTAAATTGAGAATAATTTGAGCTGGGACGGGCTCCAGCACACCCGCAACCCTTGTGAGGATAAGCTGTACAGAAAATGGATGGATGGATACAGTACACAAGTATATACAATAAATGAACAAGTCATAAAAAAAATGACACACTGCTCCATCTTGTGATCGGAGCTGGAAGAGAGAAAAAAACTTTTTTTCTTGATCGGCCCCATAAATCCTGATCGTGAAAAGCCTAGTTATTATACATTTTTATTATTAATTATTTTTTTCACAGTTTAAACGTTTTAGGCTAGGGAGTATTTATTTCCACACACACACACAAAAAAATTACAGCATACATTCACAATCCCGCAAAATGGTGAATTATGGGCAATATAGATATGATAATAATATACAAGCGTGGCAAGAGGGAAGGACTCACTATTTGTGAGGAGTATAACCAGCGAGCCAGACTACAACAAGCCTGCTTTCGGAAAAACGAACATGGTTCATTCATTGCAGGCGCTTTGGAAAGAAAACGAGCCGGAAAAATATTCTTACACGTGAAATTCTATTCCCAGTTCCTTGTTCCCTTGTTGTGATTGTGCAATGCGTGTGCAAGCTCACTCAGCACAATGTGCAGGAATCCTTGTTATTTTGCTTTCAGACGTTCCTGTCCTCAAACATGGAATGCGCCGACAGTTTGCCCCCACTAGCTTAGCATTGCCGTAGGCACGCGGCTGAAAGGGGCGTGTCGCATCTACGATGTCTATGCACTCGACGCGCTTACTTGCGTTTTTTTTTTTTGCAGCGTTCTGCTTTGTACACCACGTCGTCGCTAACTTTAGAAGATTTTAAAAGCAAATTTTCAAAATGTAAGGAGTAGAAAGTACAGAGACTCGTGTGTAAAAAGTAAGGAGTAAAAGTAAAAAGTCACCAGAAAAATAAACTCACAAGTACAGATAGCTGAAAAATGTACTTTGTACTTCGTTAATTCCCGTTCCTTCGTTCAAAGTGTGCAAACCTTTACTAAAATAGGGACTTTTCTCGAGGCTGGAACCAATTATTCAGGTTTACATTATTTCTTATGGGAAAATTATGTTCCCTTTACAAACCCCGTTGAAGAACTCATTTACTGCGTAAGTCAAGGTTCAATTGTATTACACAGCACCTAACTTCTCTCTATACACAGACTACATACTATATGAAAATTGGAAATGTTAAACATTTGACTAAAACACTGCCTACACATTTAAAAGTTTATGCTTATGCGCAAGAACTTGTTTTTAGGCGGCACGGTGGACGACTGGCTAGAGCGTCTGCCTCACAGTTCTGCGGAGCCGGGTTCAATCCCCGGCCCCGCCTGTGTGGAGTTTGCACGTTCTCCCCGTGCCTGCGTGGGTTTTCTCCGGGCACTCCGGTTTCCTCCCGCATCCCCAAAACATGCACGCGAGGTTAATTGAGGACTCTAAATTGCCCGAAGGTGTGAATGTGAGTGCGAATGGTTGGTTGTTTGTATGTGCCCTGCGATTGGCTGGCAGCCAGTTCAGGGTGTACCCCGCCTCCTGCCCGATGACAGCTGGGATGGGCTCCAGCACGCCCGCGACCTCAGTGAGGAGAAAATGGATGGATGGAACTTGTTTTTAGTTTCAAATAGGATGCAATTCCATGTGTTTAGCATAGCAGCAGACAAAAAGCAACCACTGAGTCTATGAGCCTGAAATGAAGACAAAGTTGACATTATTATCTTTGGGAAAAACTTTTTTTCTTTTTTTTATAAATGAGAACAATGCTTTTTCTTCAGACCTTCCACTGTATGTCCTTTGAGTATTCAAGTAAAATTCCACAATGGTAAAATTGTAAAATAATATATTTAGAGCTCCTCAAGAGTAGGTTTTCACCACCATGTATATTTTTTAAAATGATTGGTGAAACCAAATATAAACTATGTGGTGGTGTTGTCGTTTGTTTTTTTTTTTGTAAGATTTGCTGGAAACACAATTCAGAGAAAATATTGCTATGTATATTGCATTTGCGCATCTGCTTATTTCTTAGATTGCAACAAATACTTTATTCAACCAAGACATGAATCGTTTGGGGGACAGATCAGATCTGTCCAGTTGAAGTAGTTTTGACATACTTGTCCAACTAGTTCTGGAGAGGCATTGCCAGACCCAGTATGCTGCTACAGTTCGTTGCCGTTTTAACTCAACCGGTTTTTGGCAGTCACCTTATGGATGGGGCGTGGAACATCTCGTCGGTTAAAAGGAATTCAAAATCGCAGCAGCGGCGGCGGCGGCGGCGGCACACATTTGCGGCCCAAAAATATCCACGCCGATCCAACTCCGAGTGAATGCCACCCATTGCAGCGCATTAGGTGGGTTTTGCATGTTCCCGTTTAGACTTTGCACACGGTTTCCAAGCAAACTTTAGGCGCTGCGGCGTGCACTGCAACCACTGTAGTTGACCAAAGAATCAACATAGCAAACGACTCAATCGAGTCACTATGAAAATGACTCTGGCCTCTGCAATCACGTATATAAATTGTTCACATTGAAATGAAAACAAACCCGATGACCTCGTTATTAGGGAAGGAAATGAAAACCTATCTGTCCTCATTCACAACGTAATGGACTCACCTGGAGACAGGTGTGAACAAGTTAGTGCGACAATGGATTTGAGTTTCAGCCGCATTGAGAGGAGCTCATTTGAATAAGCGAGCCGAAGCAAACAGGCTGCCCGGCGTTGGTGAAGTCGAACCCGCGTCAACAGTTGCAAAGTGAAGGAAGGAGAGCTACTCACCATGTTCGCGCTTGTCTGCTGGGAGCAAGTGGGCGACGTTCGCTCACTGCGCGTCGCTCGCGGCGTCAAAGCAGGCGCAGATGGGGGGCGGGGGGGCGGGGCCCAGTCGAAGCACTCCTCCGCTCTTCAACGTATTCCTCCGCGCGGAACTGTCGCCCGCTTCACGCTACACACTGAAGAGCATTAAAACAAACCAAAAAAAAAAAACCTTCCCAATTTACATCTTTGAAATGCCTTCGTTCACCAACCAAACTCAAATCATCGAATGTTAACGAGGTTTATTTCTATTTTCTCATCTGGGAACTTTTTGTGAACTCTTGAACAGGGACGTGCACAGACATTTTGGGGGCCAGGGACTCAAGTGAGAGAGGGGGGGGGGGGGGGGCACATCTTGCAATTTATTCCTGAATAAATAATAGGAAATCTCTGACTTACTTACCTATTTATTACAGTACCCTTAGACTTACATAATTATTCAAAAATGATATGGCCACACAAAGAGCTTTTTTGTCTATAGTATTCAGTGGGTTTATCACATGATAATTTAGGGTTTTCAGTTAACCTACCGTGCATGTTTTTGGGATGTGGGAGGAAACCGGAGTGCCCGGAGAAAACCCACGCAGGCACGGGGAGAACATGCAAACTCCACACAGGCGGGGCCGGGATTTGAACCCCGGTCCTCAGAACTGTGAGGCAGATGTGCTATGGTAAGAATGTTCAAATATAAAATCACAATTTGGTTATTTTTGCACAAGACAATAAATGATTTAATTATTGTCGTTATTGAAATAAATGCTACTTTAAATTACACCTAATCTTTACACAAAATGAAAATGACTGCTCTTTCCACAAATAAGCAAACCAGTTGAACTCGTCAGTCCACCGTGCTTTCTCAAGAATAGATTTCTTTTTCTCAAACAATTCGGCAGCTCAACGATACAAAAATACATCCAATCATCATCAGCGACCATGCACCGATTTCTCTCAATCTAAAAGTTGAATCAAATTTGGGGCCCCCACCAACATGGCGCTTCAACACGTCCCTATTGCAGGACCCACATGTTGATTCTTTCGTGAGGAAGGAATGGGATGAGTTTCTGAAATTCAGCGACTCCCTAACCATATCCCCATCTCTGTTGTGGGAAACCGGAAAGGTGTTTTGATTGGTCGAATCATATCATATTCTTCGTATAAGAAAAAAAGAAGACAAAAAATTGGAAAATGGAATTGAGGAAAAAATGAAACACCTCACATAAGAATATGCAATTAATTCGATAGATACACTAACTTTGAATACTTTCCGAGCCGCTTCTGGTCACTTGGGTCGCGGGCGTGCTGGAGCCTATCCCAGCTAACATCGGGCAGGAGGTACACCCTGAACTGGTTGCCAGCCAAGAGTACACTAATAAATCGGAAACATTCCTTGCAAACCAACTTCAGCGCAATAAAGTTAATCACAGCCATTCAAGATTCAAACTGTACACAGTCACCGCTAGAAATAAATGACATTTTTTTGGACAATTTGTATAGCATCTTATATGCATCTTCGAACAACCCAGATCTAAAAGAAATTGAAACTTTTATTAAGGATCTAAACATCCCTCAATTAAATACACAAATTAAAGACAGCCTTGATGTTCCTTTTAACCATCACAGAATTACATAACGCATTAAAAAATATGCAACCGGGACGGGCGCCTGGCCCGGACGGAATCCCCGTTGAATTCTTGAAACATTTTTGGCCAATACTCGCGCCTCTATTTTTCAGAACAGTCAGTGAGATAAAGGATAAAGGTAGAATTAGTAGCCATATGAACACAGCTTCAATTAAGTTATTACTGAAGCCAGGTAAAGACCCTACTCTCCCGGCGAATTATCGGCCCTTATCACTGATTAATGTAGATATCAAGATTATCTCGAAAGCCCTCGCAGCGAGACTTGAAAAGGTACTTCCGTCGATAACCCACTATTACCAGACAGGCTTCGTTTAAGGTCGAAGTTCCGCAAATAATGTCAGACGTCTGTTGAATTTAATAAGCATGTCACAGCGTAAAAATCTGAACGCAATCATTCTGTCACTTGACGCAGAGAAAGCTTTCGATAAAGTTAACTGGGCTTTCCTGTTTGCAGTACTTCGCAAATTTGGCTTCGGAGATTCCTTTATACATCGGATAGCAACATTATACAATTCGTCGAAAACGACAGTCACCACAAATAGGATCACTTCGCAAAGTTTTACATTACAAAGAGGGGTCGCCACAGCGCGGCATCCTTTTCCATGTGCTCCCAACTTTAAACACTGTTATTTAGCTCACCAATTACAATACCTCATCAAATGGTTGCACCACAGCGTGGAGTGTGATTCTTAGCTAGAATGGGACAAAAGCGACTGCAACAACATCAAACTACCAAAACTCCCAATTATTTCTACTAGTCTTAAACGCCATAAATGTTTCAAGAATCCAATAATCGCATCCACCTCGACGGCTTGGTGGCAAAGTTTAGAATCGACAGGATCTCAATTAGCTCCCAGTATGCTCTCCCCAATCTGTCATAATCCAGATTTCAGAATTAATAATATACCTCTTCATTTTAGTGCATGGGAACAACATGGAAATAACTACCTACAACAACTATTTAACAATAACCTTTTTAGGACACGTGATGAACTGTTCCAAGAATTCCAAATAACAGCCGGAAACTTTCTTCAATACAGTAAATTAAAAGCAGCAATACAAAAAACAAAAAAGAATACCAACACTCCAGAGCACCTTCGAACTGCCGGAGTTTGTCAAGTAAACAATGAAGTTTCTCCTGCAAAGTAAAATCAATCTATCAAAAGTTTATAAATAAATTTCATGTACTAAATCAATGCACTTACCAATCACCAAATGGGAAGAAGACCTCTCCATGTCTGCTGACCGTAGCTACTGGGTACACATTTGTAGCAATACGTTCAGAATGACAAAAAACACAAATCTACAGTTTATACAATATAAAGTGGTCCATGGAAGACACTTTACTCAGTACACTATGCAAAAAATGGGCTTCTCTCCATCTAATATATGTGTGCAATGCACCAAAAATACCCCAGACACCTATTTTCATGTTTTATGGGAATGTACACCAATTCAATGCTTTTGGTCTTCGGTTATACAAAAACTCTCGTATATTTTCAACTGCAGGATTCCACTTTGCCCAAGATTGTGCCTACACTTGGCGACTTAAGCATAATTGACCTCCCGAATAAATATTCACAATCATTACTTGTCGCGTTAGCTACCGCTAAGAAACCAATTCTATTCAACTGGAAAAACAAACCAGCTATTCACATCAATCAGTGGCTAAATCACATCATAGTATATGTTGCGTTAGAAAAAATATCAGCAGAACGAAAACATCTATTCCACATATACGTGGATAGCTGGTCACCTTTCCTCAACATGCTAAATCGAGACTCTTCATTCCCTTGCCTGCGTAGGGTGCCAGTTGACATTTGACAATAGCAAGACTATTTTCATATAAGTGTGAAAGGAAACAATGGAATTCTATAGTCTTTGTTGTCGAGGTGGTTGTTGTTTTATTATTAGTCTATTTATTTCTTTGTCTTTTTTCTTTTTCTTTTCACACATTTTAGATCAGTTTGCATGGTGAAAAGACACACGATGCTGTGGGAAGCTTCTCCTCTTGTCCCCGTGTTTGCTGTGGGGGCGGAACTTTATTCACTCCTTCCTGATGTCGGGGGTGGGGGGGGGGGGGGGGAATCACTGGGGGCGACCTCCTGGGGAGTAGCGGTGGTGTAATGCTGACCCGGGGTTGGTACTGCGGGTCTGGGTGGGATGGCCCTCTTCGTCGGTGGTTGTCCGGCCTAATGGGCCCGACCTGCAGGAGCCATGCCTCTTAATCACTCACTTAGCACACACTCACAACATTCACTGGCACAGACACATATCAGAGGGTTCCTGGGGGACTGGTGTGGGATCGGGAGGGGGTGGGTGTCGGATCCGGTTTCAGCACGTCTGCGCTCCGCCCACAATTGCGCCCTGGGTCCCTCGGTGTGGGACGTGTCCCGTTCGCCGGGCTGCTCTCGGGTGGACCCCTGGGGTTGATCCCGCCCCTCGATTGATTGGGTGGGGTCCCTCCGCCGCCGCGGTGCGGCCCCAGCAATTACAGGACACTTCGGTCAGTCTTTGTGCATGTAAAACGGTGTCAATTCACTTGCATGTATCCGCAGACACACACCCCTAGGACTCTTTCACTGGGTATGGGGTCACGCACGTACTGCGACAAATAACTCATGAATACGCAAATCGCTTGTGTATCCCCTCACTTATACGCTCACCCTGTAGACTTTTATCATTTACAAAGTTAATGGCACCACACTTCAGTTGTACAGCCGGGTTCACGACCCTTGTCCTGCACGCTTCTTCTCCTGTCCTTGTCCTGTTCGATCTTGTCCTGTCCTTCCCTCACATGGTGCAGCACTACAGCCCCAGGCAACACTCATATTTAATTTTTCATTGTTCTAGATAATGTAATGATTTACTTCTCTCATCCCGTTTACAGTGATTGCTTCGTTTTTTGTCTTTGTTTCTCTCTCCCGTCTAGAAACTATGGTCTGTTCGACTGATCAGGTCTGATTCTCAATAAACCTCAATTATAATACCAGAGCGGAAGCTTCAAAACTCCACTGTGACGCAGTAAAACTGTTCCGGCATAAAAGGGATACAGATTTTGCATTCTGCTTGAATTAACAGCCGAACAGGACAAATAAATAAATAAACCATCCCCAAAACAGCAATTGGGCCAAGTCACAGTGGAAGAATCGATTATTCTATAGACATTTCATCAATTAATTGCCCCGGATTTGCAAATCATGTTCAACCTACATTTTATTGAATACACTCCAAAGGCAAAATATTTCATGTTCAAACTTAGCAAATAATGATTCATTTAGAATTTGATGGCTGCAACAGTTTCCAAAACAGCTGGGACAAGGTCATGTTTAACACTGTGTTACATCACCTTTTCTTTTAACAACAGCCGGAATCCTAAAGCTATTAGAACTGGCTTTTGTAACCCTTTCCTGACTGATATTAAGTGATTGACATCTACAGTATCTCAAATGTTGAATGTCTTTGCATCGTGGCATTTTGTGGCAGCTTTTTGAGATCCTTCGGCAGACAGCATTTTGTCAATTTCTTTTTAAGCCATTTCTTGATCGAACGAATCTGGACGTAATCAAGCTCGGGTGTGGTCAGTGAAAACGAGCTCAGCTTTTTCCAAAAATGGGATTCGTCACAGTTAAGTCATGATTTAACAAGGGGGGCAATTGCTTTATAAAACAGGCCCAGGTAGCTTTGAATAGTCCCCCCCGCCTAATATATAAAATCACCATTTAAAACAGCTTATCATGTTTACTACGGTTAGTTATTGGCTTAGGTATAGTTAGTGTACTAAATATTGACTATAAAATATATACATCACTTCCAAAAGGCTACACTAATTCTATCCAAAATAACCCACGAGGGTCAAATAGGGTTTATACATGGACGACAGACACACGGTAACATCAGGAGAGCTCTACACGTAACTGAGAGAGCGCAAAGAGAAAGAAAAAGTAAAGTTCTGCTAAGTATAGGTGCCGAAAAGGGATTGGACCGGATGAATCGAGAGGGGAGTCGTTTAAATTTGAACGCAAGCATGTAGGGACAGCGATCTCAGGGTTGGAGCCACAGCTGAACAAAAAGTAGGGAAAATGGACAATATGTGGACAAAAACAATTGACTGCTGAAAACCAGGATATGTTTGTAATTTGTATTTTGTTGTTTTTTGACATTGTTTTTGGTAAGGCATGTTCTGCAAAAAAAAAAAAAAAAAACAGGTGACAAAAAAAATAAAATAAAAAATCTAAAGTAACACACGCATCAAGTGAGATGCAAGTTAGCTAATGTGGGATTCATCTTTTGTCACTGCCTTTGTGCCAAATATCATTAAAAAATAAACAATATGATATCTACTATCGTAATATTACACTGTAAAACAAGTTAATATAAATATTCCATTAAGAGCAAACATGGTCAGTCCACATGTGCGACGTAATGGCTGCACGAGCTTTCAATGAACTTTCTTCGGTTTCTTTGGGATGCCATAAAAGAATCATTCGCTTCCAATATGTGTGCACAGCCCATAAAGCAGCACGACAGCACCACGTATTAATTAACGAAAATAAGCTTGAACAACTCCCGGTCGTCGACTTCGACACCACGGGACCATTGTGTCTAGTCCAGACAAACAACATAACAGAAAACGACATACAGTATTCTGAAAAGACATTTCAGAAACATAACTCTTTATTTCATAAATTAAAACTGCCAAACCTCATATACAAATTACAAACAAAAGTATTTTTGTTGAACCTGTCTAAAATGACTAACATAAAACAGTTCAAATGTATTTTTTTTTGGGGGGGGGGTGAAAATGCTATTTGCCTTTTTTTATTTTACTTCCCTCACGTCCAGGGGGAGACGAGCATTCTTGTTCATCTTGAGTAATCGCTTAAATGTCCTTCTGGTGCCGAGCGACGTATGTCGGTCTGCTCGTGAGTTCGGTTCAGTCTTCCAGCAGTATGTCGAGCTCTTCTAACGGCAACCGGACTCGCAGCTCTTTCTCTGTCATCAGATCTGCAAACTCTTGGAGATACTCAGGAAACAGCTGCACCGCATCCATGTACAAACCCTGGTCAAACACACTTTTCGTCATTGCAAACGCCCAGTGATCAATGTACTACTACACACTTTGCACACTGCCTTTATTTCATGCACGAAGAAGACAGACGCTGCTGTTAAACTTGTGCCATACCTTCACCCAGGGAATATTCTGTAAGGCTTTGTAGAAGAGCCCCTTGGCTTTATCCATCTTACCCTCCGACACCTACAAATACAAACAATTTGACATGCTGTACACCTTTTAGTCGAATCACAAAAACACACACGGACTGGGAAAACATGAAAAGTCCAGACAGGAAGGCCACAACTGAGATTCAAACCCCAAACCTCAAACTGTGAAGGCAGACAGGCTAACCACTAGGTCCTGCCGCCCTCCTTCTTTACTAGGCCAATTCATGGAGGTGGCCTTTGGAATTATTTGCCCTCTCACCAGGTAGTGAATGTACATCCTCCAAAGTAAAGGACAGTGAGCTCCCATCGCAGTTCCTATGGCGCTTTCAAACAGTCCACGGATACGGTTGCTGAGACCATTCTCTGGCAGGACACTCAAGGGGGCGCTTTTGTCACAAGACCTATGGTCGCGATACATATTTGATACGTCAGAGAATGCATTATTTGAACATTGTTCATCATCAGGTGGGTAAATTGGGCATTTCCAAGAATACGTTTTTGGGAAACTGAAAGTGCCACTTTCCTCTCTTTTTTCCCCGCTCTTACCCCTGTGCCGCATCCACCAGCTGCTTCCTTTGTTGTTCGGCAAGAATAGCAAAGAGTCGTGGCACGACACTGCCGTTGTCCCTTGTTAAAGTGTGGAAAAAGCGACGTGCCCGGCCAGCACTATGGTAACGGTTCTCCACCTGAAACAGGTCCCAGGGGAGAGGAGAAATAGCGTGTGGCGTTATTAAGTATGGAATTTAATACGGGGCATTAGTATTGTTTTACCTGTACATAAATGCTCCAAAGCGGGGCACTACTAGGCCAGCTCGTAAGGGCTGAGGTGAGCGCGTCTCTGAGTGTCGCCAGAGGAAACACACCAACGCTCATGTGGTACTTGAGCAACGACGCCTGCTGCACCGCCAACATCTCCCACTCAGAAGTTAACCTGCTAACCAACAAGTTGCTGCCGGAGTGGCAAGCATCAGCGCGAGAGCGGTCGTCTGACATGATTGTGCGGTGCAAGTCGCCCGTCCGCTCTCTGGCCTGGCTGTAGACTGCGTTAGCTGCTTTGATGCCCATAGTGAGGTACTGGAACAGAGCATAGCAGCCTAGCAGGCCTCTCAGCCTCAACTTCTCTTCTTGGACACCCACTGCACCAAGACATGGAATAATGACATCACTTACACACAGTTAAACATTCGGATTTCGTTCTCATCGCTATATTTTGGACTGGTATTCCATATTACTCGTACACCCTACATTTAAAGAGGACATAAAGGAGGCCTCTTGTTGTTTGCATGATCTCACCGTGCATCCCAAATTACAACAACATGCATGTTAAGGGAGTTGAAAACGCTACGTTACGCGTCATAACGCGAATTACGATTAATCGACAACTAATTGTTTATCAATTTAATTGATTACGATTTCTTCGTTTAAAAACCTCTGAATTTCAGCCTCTCAACAGTATAATCAATTATATTTGCATTATTATATTATTATAACAATAAAGCAGACATTTGCACATATCTTCTTTTACCTTGGAAAACAATCAAAATTCTCGCCTATTTTGCGACATGTTACGGACCAAACCAGTACGGTTTGTGCATTTTCTGTACTGTCAACTCGAAATAATGTCCTGTTTTTGAATAGAAAGATGGAAGTATACTGTAATTGAGTCATTGACAATTAACATAATAGTCGCAGCCCTAGTGTGAACGTTTTTTCCTCGATATTCCGTGATCGACCAGTCCAGGGTGTACCCTGCCTCTCGCCCAGCAACTCTAATGAGGACAGGTGCTCGAGAGAATAGTCGGCTACGCGATATCAATATGGTTCCGCTGAAAAACGCATTGATATATATATTTGTTTTTATTTTCTGAGGGTGCAAACCTTTTTTATTGGCCTGAGGATGACAGAGAGCTTGATCGACTGCAGACAAACTGGCAGTCAGAGCTTGTTCATAAGACCTCCTGGCCTTCACGACGGCAACCGGAGAGACGGGCTGTGACGACGAAGGAGGTGATAGAACGTTCCCCTCTGCGTGTCTGGTGAGCACACACACAGCCGGAGACGCACCTCCATCGCCGACTACCCCTCCTGGCCCACTTGCTCCATCCTCAACCTCGAGTTGAGCCCACAGCAGACACAACTCACAGAGGGAGGGGTTACACAGCCCTTTGGCCGCACCCAATGCCGTAGCGGCAGAAAACACTTTCCGAGCCTCTTCGAGGTGACCGAGCATCCACTCCAAGTGGGCGAACTCCCGCCACATTGCCAAAGACGAGCGGTTGTCGGGTTCTTTGAGCAGTGATTTGGCAATCCGCTTGCTGATTTTGCTCTGAGAGCGGAGGCGTTTTTGGTTGCTCTGCATGCAACGAAACACCTGAAACAAATATAAAGCTATGAAACTATTTTGGGGGGAATTTTCAATAGGTTTACAAAATAAAAGACCTTACCTTGAGTTTCTCATACTGCATCCGGCTGAGTGACAGGACAGTTCGGTGTTGAGATGGAAGGATAGGTTGAAGCATACTGAACATTGCGTTGACAAACCTCTCGCCCTGCTTTCCAAGCCCTGCCCATTTCCTGGCTCCCTGGAGTGTGGTCATGTGACCCACCGAGTTCACCCCAAGGCTTGGTAGGCAGTGGGAAGTCAGAGCATGTCGTGAGTCACGACCTTAAAATGAGTTGCGCAGAGTTAGATTTAGTTGTCCTTCAACCCTTTATGTTCCAATCCAGATTCAAAACAATTTAGTTAAACCTCCTTTGTAATATAAAGTAATCACTCGCAACATCTTGCTTCTTTTATTGCACATTCAATGCATCGTGGATATTTTTTATTTTTTTTAAAAGGTCTATGTAGTGCAATTACTCACCTGGACATCTCTGATAGTTTTTTTTTTTTATTGAAATGTGGCAGCAATACCTCACAAATGGTCAATTGGGCCATTTTTTTTTTTTTTTTTTAGCAGATAAAGAAATTTCACTGAGTATATTATCCGTTTAAAACACGAGCCACAGTCAGTTTTATGAAATGAATTCACAAATACCAACCGTAATCTGACGAATAAGGAATGGAAACACCCATAACAATGTTGACAGGGAATAAAGTGCTCGTAAAAAGCAAAGTTTAGCTTGTTTTTATGACAGTACTGCAGTTTAAAACATCAATGTAGCCCTACGGGGGGGGGGGGCACAAGCCAGTGCAAACTGTAGTAGTAAGTCAACCATCACTGCAGCCCGCCACCAGCCTCTATATTTATATAGCATAAATACAGTTTACCTGAAGGCCCGGGCCTGAAATGCACCGCGCGCCACTGAGTAGTTGTTACTTCTGCATATTCACCCTGAGTGAGCAGAGAGAGGTCCTCCAGCAGCACGCCAGGATGACACTGGCCACCAGACAGCAGCGCAGTGTCCACTGGAAGCCCCAGGAATAACAGGAAATTGAGAAGGAAGCGCAGATGGAGGTCTGACGAGGACAGACAAATTAGAGAAGGGCCGATGTCATCGAACAGCACCTTGAGTGGAGAGGCAGGCACAAGGAGTTCAAACAAAGTTGTCACACTTTAAACATTTAAATGTTGCAATTCAGTTGACCCCTGCCATTTGTGGGCATAGGGACCGCGCCGGACCGTGAATAGCAAAAATATGCGGATAATTGACGCCCATTATAATGACATTGAAACTCTTTTTTTTTTTTTTTTAAACAAAGAGACAAATAATAATAATTAATAATGAACTGCCAAAAAAAAACGTTTTTTTGGAAGTTTGGCAAAAAAAGACAAAAAAGCGAAAGGAAATTTTTTTAAAAATAAAATTGAAAAGAAATTGAAAAACAAAAACCAAAAAAAAAAACTGTTACTAGGTGAATTGGCTGGTGAGGTGGTCCACTGTAATAAATGAGCAATAGCATAAATACAGTTTACCTGTCTCTCAGGGTCCTCACAGTCATCCTCTGACTGAGACTTGGCTTTTTCAGGCCTCCAAGGCAACCAATGTGCAGCTTCACGAGATGACTCCACATTTAGCCACACCTTCCATCGAGGCTGGCTGCAGTCCTTCACCTCGTCCTCTTCGTCATCCTCCTCTTCTTCTTCCTCTGTGGAGAAACACAGATACAGAAGTGTCATGCTACTGGCATGCTAATCACAGCCACCATGCAAGGAGATTTTTCCTCTCCGAACGTGAGATGGATTTACCTGCGCAGGGCTGCACCCACCCTCCTCGCTCCTGTTGGACCATCCAAGCCTTCCAACCTCTGGCATTCAACTCCCCAACTCTTGCCTCCCCGCTATCCCAGAACGGCTCAAAGAAGTCAGCCTGCGCATGTCAACACAAACACTGAAGGCAGTGGACGTTTCTGGACAGTTTGAATTCCTCTAATGCTTCCTGTCACTGTGTGTTTTTATATGTGCCAATAAAAACAACTACTAAATTGACAAGTTTTTTTTTTTTTTTTTTACTGGTTGTTTAACATTATCATCATCATGAATTATTACACCTGTCAAATATCCAGTACCAAAGTCAGCTTGCTCATCTTGTCATCAAACATGTATAATGTTGCAAATGTGTATTTATCTAAAAATAGCACCCCACCCTGTGATCACAAAATATGCATTATTCCTCAATGTTGCTTTAGAATAAATCCATAAGGCATCATATATTAATGCCAAGCCATAGTAAAGCTGACATGGTGTCAACTAGGGATTTTTACAGGCTGAGTCTGGGTGTCAAGGTCAGGACATTTTCATGAGATGTTTGCTTTATTTTGACTGGTGCTGTAATATGGGTACTTCATGGAACTTCTAAAATTCAGACCAGAACGCATTCAGGTGGGTGCCTTATTTGTGTCTTTACCTGTTGTTTGGTGGACAGTTGTCGTACACTGTCAGGCTTGAAGAACGTAAAGTCGATCATGGCTTGAAACAGAGAGAACGCCTTCTCCGAGTGACCGGACTGACGGAGGAAATGACACTGCTGGGTGAAGATATCTGAACAGTACACGGGATTAGACGTTAATTACTTCCGATAAGCACAGAGCACAAATGATTTGATCGCCAGCCAATCACAGGGCTGACACAGACAGACAACCATTCACATTCACACCTACAGGCAAGTCTTCCATGAACGCAAAAGGAGATAAACTGTGCATTTGTTGGCTCCACACAGAAAGGCAAGAGCTATGATTTCAACCCCGCTAACCACTTTTCCAGTCTACTGCCCATACTTGCTGGAAATAAAGTACATTTGGAACTTTTTTTTTTTTTTTTTTTTAAGTAAGGGATGATTGTGATCCTCTATCTGAGGGTCCTTAGTAGAGGGGTGCTCATG
Source organism: Phycodurus eques (assembly GCF_024500275.1). Lineage (NCBI taxonomy): Eukaryota > Metazoa > Chordata > Actinopteri > Syngnathiformes > Syngnathidae > Phycodurus > Phycodurus eques. The sequence goes on along the minus strand of NC_084538.1, from coordinate 19,720,190 downwards.
GAACTATAAACCCGAGTTAACAAACTGACTAATAGAAATGGATCCACTCACGATCTCGCTCGCGTTTACAAAATGTATAAAATAAGATCTGTTACCAAGCATATCCTCTTCGATCCCTGGCAGGGCTGGGTGGGACACCATGCTGCCATCCCGGACGGCGCTGAGCGTGCTGAGACACTTCCCGTAAGCAGAATTAACCCTCGACACACTGAAGTTGCTGAAGTAGCTCTGGGTGAAGATAAGATACTCCTTCCACAGAGGGCCACTGTTTGGGTGGAGAAAGACCTAAGAAATGATCAAACAGGAGTTAGTCTTATTCATTAAGTGATGCTGTATGTTCTCAAGTGAAAATTGTGAGCACAAGGACAGTCAACCAACCAGTTTCTTCCATTCTTTAGCCAGCGCTGATGGCTCCCAAAGCTCTTGGCAAATCCTGAGCCTCTCCCGCTGCAGAGCGACGCAGCTGGGGTTAGTGGCCACAGCACGCTCTGCAATGCTCAGCTGTTTCTCCAGCACAGCTTTGTACGAAGACTTGCGACGCTCCGGTAACTCTCTACCCTGTTGCTCATCCTCACCTCCAAATACTGTTGCGCTCAACTCATCCTAAAGCAAACAGACAAGATAAAGTTTGGAGTACGCAAGTAAATGCTAGTTGGCTACGTCAGCACTCAATCAAGGTTTTGGAAGAAGACCCAAACATCACGCCAGAATCTTGGCAAAAAAAGCATTTTTTTAACCGCTACAAAAGACGTATGGTCGAGGTGAAACTTGCCAAGGAACATGTATTCACAAATAGCTTTTAAAATCACTGAAGATACACGTTGATGAAAGAAGAAGTATGATGTATGTTGTTCCACCCTGGAAGAAGAATGGTTTAAATGAATCAATATGCGTCCAAAACTAAATATGACATTCCTGCTCGTCGTGAGCAGGAGCTGGAGGAGTATCAGAAAAAGCGATCCGTTTGGTTCAAAAGTGAGTCTTCCTACCTGGTATCTAATGAATTTCAACCAGAGCTCAGTGTCTTCTGGTTGCTCTCTCAGTTTCCTGTTGAACTCTTCAGTCTGGCCTGTCCCGAGCACAGCTTCTTGCCCCGTCTCCAAATTGTGGCTGTCGCGGTGATCTGTCTGGTCCTGCTTTCCCTTGCCCTGCAGCCAGAGGGCGGTGGTGGAGTCGTACACACCGAGGGGATTCACTGACGACGCCTGAGCTCTGCCAACTGGAGCAAACACGTTGAAATGTACAAAACGCATGTAAAGAGTAAGTGATATGACTACAGAATGAAAGAAAAAAGACAACAAAAAAAAGCTGTATAGGACAGAGGACGAGAATGTTGTCAGACTTTAGCCGATTCAGCCAAAACAAACGAACCAAATGAATGCGGACACCAAGAAAACAACGAGTTCAGTAGGTTTACCCGAGCTTGGAAACATGTCCTGCCTTGTCTTGTTAAGAGACTGGTATGGGTCAATCACTTTTCGGAAGCATTTTTGGGTCTCCCACAATGGGATTCGTTGACGTCAACAGAACAGTTGCTATTCCATTAATTATCGCACATAACAGGGCAAGGTTATGGTGAGATTATGCAATTCATGTCTGGGCTTGTTTCTGGGAAGCCACACCAGGGTCATGCACAATTACAGTAATAACATAACTTTGTTTTTTTTTTGGAAGGTTTGACTATAAAGTGGAACCTCAGAGGTCGAACACAATCCAATCTCAGAGGCAGGTTGCCCTCCAATTCCTTCAGATTTAGTATCCATTTTCACCATTGGAAATAATGGTAATCGAAGTATCGAATATCGAATCGAAGTATAATGAATAATAGACCGCAGTTAACATTGAATTTAAAAACAACAACACTTCTCAACCTTAACGTTTGAGGAGTGAGCGGCAGGCATTTGGAAGAGATTACTCCTTGTGACTTGTGGTTGAGTACACTCCATTCTTCTTTCTCTATTATTAATATTGTCATCTTAGCCATGTTGTACTACGTCTGGGCCAGGTGTGCGTTCACCACTTTCCTACCTTGCCATAAGTTACTTCTGAATTGTAAAACCTTGGGGTCATTTGACTTTTGAGGTTGTCATTGTAAATGTAAAACACTGCTGTGATAACTTTTGTAAATATGACAACCTGCGACGTTTCTTCACGGTGTGGCAAAAGATGCCTTACCCGGCTCTCCTTTTTTCTCCCCCTCAACATCTTCCAGTGGGAGAAACAGGTTGGAGTTGCTGACATCGCTGCTTTCAGGCACTCTTGGTAATATCAGGAGAGGCAGCTGAGACTTGAGCAACTGACGACACACTGTAGAAAAGTATCTGTCCGCTCCTTTCTTCTTGTCCCCCCCTTTACGTTTCTTATTAGCGTCCTCCCAGCTTACTTCTTGTCTGCGAGGGTCCAGACCCAGTGATGAGCGACCTTTCCTCCTATACCTGCAATAACACAGGCCATTTAAAAACAACAATGGATGATCTATGGCCTTGTTCAGACTGCCAGCCCTAATTACGGTCTTTATCATATCTAGTTTGTATGCTTTTTGATTTTATGAAGTTTGAACAGCAAGGATAATAACAATGTTTTTACCGCTCCTACTTTCATGTTTGTATTTGGCCTCGCCAGCGTCAGTAATGACACTGACAGTATGTTGTTACCATTGCAAGCCTTGCAGATGAGTCAGTACAAAGCACTGATGTGTGGACCTGTTTAACTTCCATGCTCTGCGTGTGTGTCACCTTGCTACATCCCCTCTGTATAGAGACTTGTACGTCCAGTTGGAAGCATCAGATTTAGAGTCGACACAGAATGGCTTTGCTGTGGGCGACTGCATGTCATCCAACCATGAGAAAGAACTTGATATTGGAGCATCCCGTGGTCTATAGTCACAAGAAGACACATCCCAACCGTGAACAAAGAAGTCAGTCAGTGTGGACAATCGTTTGAATTCAAACTGATGGGACGTAATCAAAACTGTATAATGTAATGTATCCACACTTGGCGCTGTGTGTACCTTTCTGTTTCTTGTTTCTGCTTGAGATCACTTGGGAAGATTGGTTCAGAGTCTGAGCCGCTGCTTTCTGTTGACCTTTTAATCTTTTCTGTGGGTTTTTTCTTTTTGTCCCCATGCTTTTCATGCTTCTTTTTCTTTTTCTTCGGTGGCACACTGTCCACATCTTTTCTGTGTACACTGAATATAATGCAACAACAGTCATAGAGAAAAAGGACAATCAATATTTGTGATGCCTGAAACTTAAACCTAGTACTTCCAAAATGTGTTCTTTGAAAAAAAAAAAAAAAAAAAAAAAATAACTTTATTTGGCTACTTGATACAGATAAACTGAAATATTCACAATTTAATGCAATGTGTTTGGGATAAAACAACATAAAAGTACGTAATCGAGTTACATACAGGTAAACGATGATGTCAGAACGCCAAACCATTTTCTGCACCGCTTACATTTTTATTTGACATACATTTTTTTTTGGTTAAAACTAACATGTTTTTACCTTGAGTCTTTGTTGTGTAACCCGTCACTTTTCTTCTCTAAGAACAGACTGTGAAGCGATAAGGCATCACTGGTCTGAAAACTGTTATTGTTCAGCCACTTCAATTCTAAGGAATATAAGGAAACAAAACAAAACATTGTTACTTTAGTTACCAAAAAAACAATGACCAGATTATAAACGTAATCGCTCTGTGCTTACATGTGGTGTGGTATCGCTAACAATCCAAAGTACAGTATTCTGAAATTCCTCAGCCTGGTTGGTATAAGAAATTACGAGTTACTACGAGACAGAGGTGGTGGACTTTCAATCCGACTTAAGTCGCAAATTTTAGGTCTCGGGATTGCTTGTCTAAAACGTAGAAAAGACTCAATTTAGACTTGAACTACATGACTTGACAAGTCTTGCCCTTTTGTGTTTACACGAAAGAAAAGTCTGCATTTTCTAGTCGGTGCTCCATTTCTTTTGTTTGTGAACAAAGAGTTCTGTTTTGGGGAGTGCGCGCAACATACTAGTATGCTATGCGATGTGATGTGGTGTGCATAGGCCACCTCGTGAGGCAAGTATTTTGGAGAAAGATTAGCAGATTATTAATTTTTGATTCAAGGATTAGTTTTTGATAACACCGGGGGGGACAACCGAGAATGGCAAAAATACAATGTTTACAACTCAAAGATACAACATCTACGCCCAGTTTGCACACAAAGACTTCACAGTTTAGCTCACCAATCTGGTCAAACATGAACTAAGGTTTGTGTCAGTTTGGCATTACATTGATAAGTCAAAAAGTAATACACAATACGTAGACTGATCTGGTACATTTATATTTATATAAAAAAAAAATAATAATAATAAAAAATAAAATAAAACGATCTGATGGCTAATGTGTTAGTGCAGATACTGAGATTGTGTGACTTGATTGATGACTTGCTTACCAAGTAATGACTGAATAGATTTGCTTCAAATTTGAGTGGGGACTTGATTTGCTTGATATCCCCCCTCCTCACACAGGAATTTGCGTAGGGGTCGAATGTATGCCTTTGGTATATTTGACTGACTTCCACCTCTGCAAGTTGATATGCTGTAGTAGCGGTTCAAGGTTCAACGCCAGTTCCACTTGCTAGCAGCTAAAACAAGTAACACCAGTATGTGCCCTTAATGCATTAGCCTCTGCGTAACTAGATACGCCATTGACATGGGCGTTTAAGTAACGTGGCAACAGGATGGACACAATTGTTTAACCAGGCATAATCAGCTGTCATTGATCAACCCCGAAAAGTAATTATCGATGTGCACTTAGTAAACTTTCTTATTATATAACAACAAGTATAAACGCGCAAATTTGACCTGTTGGATATGTGAAGAATATTACCATTGGACGTGTCTTCAACCTTGTTACTGGAAACATCTGCAAACGCTGGAAACAGTGCCATGTTGCTGTTTCTATCAAACAGTCGCATATAATTGACGTCACGTGTAACGCGACATAAAATCGATCCATCTTCTTTCACGATTTTATTACTCAATAATATTACTCTTATACGCAGATGTACTTGGAGAAAATTGTTCGTGAACGTTGAAATTTTACATTTTTAATTCACCAAATTAACACACACAAAAATTCATCTTCCGTTTATGATCTGTGTCACGTGGTCGACCCGGAGAGCCTTCTTCTTCATCTTCATATTAATGGTGGTTGGCAAATAACAAAATGGTGTATCTCCGCCACCTACTGGTAAGGAGTGTGGACCAAAATATCTAATACTCTGCTACCTTCAATATATATTTAACCCAAAAAAAGACTAGATCCACTGTATCAGTTGTGTTTGTCTGAGATACTTAAATAATACCCAAGTTTCAAACATAGTTTTTTTCCATCCGTATTTGTGCTTAATAATGAATTGAGTGGAACCATAATTAATATTTGTTGTTGTTTTTTCTTTTTTGCGGGGGAAGGCGGGGAGTCAATGGTTATAGATTTGTATTTGTTCAAACGTTTAGTGTTTTTCACGTGGTGTCATATTATGCTTTCTAGTTCTTTTTAGTTTTAACTGTGTGTTATTAATGTAATTTAATTTGAGTACTATAGGTATGTTATTGTTCCTATTTGCTTTAGCTTCCCGTACAAAATAATCTGATATTACGACTTCCTTCTCCTGGGCTGATAGTGTAAAGCGGGGTAAGACGCCCCTTAATAATTTGAATGTCAATTTATGTATGTTGAATAAATGTACACAAGAAGTATGCCTAAGTAAACACTTTTAGAGGGGAATGAACTCACACCAGAGTAAAACTTTGTTTTTGTAGAACAAAATCTAAAGTCTTGTAAAGGGCCCTATGCTATACATAGTTAATATATATATATATATATATACAAATTCTTTGAAACTGCAGCCTTTATTGATCCTTCTGAGCAAACAAACAGCAATTTTCTTTTTCAAATATCAATTTGCATGTATAAGTTTCAATCTGTATCATATTTGGTACATCGGTCAACAATGCTCAAAGATTCTTTTTTTTTTTTTCTTGAACAAACAAAAACATAATAAAGCACAAACAAATCCACCAAATTGGCAATTCCAAACATCAAAAGTGCAACTACAATGCAGCAATGAATAAATGCACCAATGGAACTGGTGGGGTGGAAGTCTGGAAGACATAACATTTCAGTTCTTACTCATTTTGTTCCGAAACGTTTTCTTTTGCACGGTGGTCGGCTTGAAAGCAGTTTCTGCCCATGTTCAGACCAAGGTGCACTCTGCATTTGATGGAATGATGGAAACCATTTGGGGGGAATATTTTTTATTTTAAATCTAGCAGCGCAGTGACGTGGTAGAGCTCCTGGGTTCGAATCTCGGCTCGTTTGCATGTTGTCCGACACTTGCATGGGTTTTCTCCACGTAGTCCGGCTTCCTCCTACATTCCCAAAACATGCATGTTGGGTTAATTGAAGACTCTAAGTTGTTCGTAAGTGTGAGTGTGAATGGTCGTTTGTTTATATGCGCCCTGGCTGGTAACTAGTCCAGGGCAAAGCTTTGGTCCAGGTGTACACTGCCTATGGCCCAAAGTCAGCTGGGATAGGCTGTAGCTCACCCTATGAGGACAGGCGGAAAAGCAATTGCGGTGGATTTTGTTATTTTTTAACCTGGCACCAACCAATAAAGGGGACATTTGCCCGTGATAGCTTTTGCTAAGCGGAATTAGTGGAGGGCAAACACAGCTGTCTCAGGGGTCAAAGAGAAAAAAAACCCGAGGCTGTTTGAATGCTCAACCTGGGCCTGGCAGCACCATGGAGAGTGACAGGAATGTCGACACGCACTAAAGGAAATGACTATAAAACCAACACTACCAAGGATTATGACGTTTAATGTTGCAGTTGACTCTACGATTTTATTGTTATACAGAGGCACTTCCTCACTGAACGTTATGCAGACTTATTCATTCGTGTCATGAGTTCAAACTTTCTTTTTTTTTTTTGTGGGCAACATGAATGACCTTGTGTCAGAGTACCAACGGTACCAAGAAGCCACTGCAGAGGAGGAGGCCGAAGAGGAACTAGTTCAGAAAGATTAAATGATTGCGTTTTACCGGATGGTGGCGGCATAAAACAGTATCAATCCAATTGATCATGATTGTAACTATGATGTTAACCGTTGATCAAATCTTTGCAGTGGTCCAAAATATGAAATAGTCAAAATAATTTTATCGACTTTGGCCGTTAAGAGACACACACACTCATACTTTTTCTATCTATCCTGCTCGCCATCACTGACACCCCTTCCATTTTTTTTTTTTTTTTTTTTGCATAACCTGTGTAAAATATCTTCAGAAATCAATGTAAATATTCCAAACAATGTTTTAATTGGAGGTCCGAAGTAATTTGACAAGGGATTTTTTTTTTTTTTTACTTCAAAGAAAAACAACAAAAAACAAAACAACAGAAAACAGCACGTGCAGCAATATTAACAGCCCTCCCTCATATTTGGTTGCACGCCCTTTGGCAGCAATGACAGCCTCCAAACATTTCTTGTCGAAGCTTTTTGCACTTCTCAGATGGTATTTTCTCCCACTCCTCCTTTGCAAGTTGTACAAGCTCTTGAACATTTGCAGAGTTCTTTTCCCAAGTGGCAGATTTCAGCTCCCCTCAAAGATTTTCAATTGGATTGAAGTCAGGACTCAGTAACGCAAATTCTCGGCGGCGTTCGAGGCAACAATGAAACTTTTTTGTTTTTGTTTTGTTTTATTATTATCAAAGAATGACGTGCGCAGCGCTTCGGGCTTGGCGATATTACGCATGAGACTGTCCCAAAGCAAAGCTGAGTGTGTGCTGCATCATGGGGTTTTTCAAAAGACTTCAAGCTCCTCCTGTCACCCATACGAAAATGACAGCTTTGTTGCAACGAGTTCTCGACCAAAGCAAACGTCGACCGCACGACGTCTTTGAGCGGTCGCGCGCGTCGTGGCGCGTCGCGCTTATTGTTCACTTCGTAGCGCTGACGACGTGGCTATATAGGTTGGCACACGCGCGTATGAATGTGCTTTTTCGAAACTTTCGGCACTGCGGTCGTCTTCATATCGCCGAAAACTGAGCAGCTTTTCGCGTATTATCAGTGCTGGATCTGTAAAGAGAAGATACGCACACATGTCAGACACGATGGAACAAGTGTAAGTTGGACCAAATGTTCAAGAATTACTCACTTATTCATCGGAAATTATTTGGTTGTCTCGAGGGTTCTATCCGCAATCTATAGCAGATTCACCACATGCTTCCAAAGTACTAATTTCCCCTGCCATAGGCCTTTGTATGAAAGCAGATGGTAGATTCCTGCTCTTTCAAAGTCATCACCCAACCTGGCGTTCAAAAATGTCATCTCAACGAGAGAGCAACATCATTTGGCAAAAACATCAATTCATTTTTTAAATGTAAAAGTTATCGGCGAACAATTCCTACCTGAGATTATTGAACTCCTTAAAGAGCCCACTTTGGACCTTAATAGTACTTATTTGAAATGTTAAATCAATAAAAATACATTTTAATTAAAAAATCATTTTAAAACCCTAATAGATTCGCTGATTGGCTGGGAGAAATTACAGCATTCTGTGAATTGTTGCTTTCAGCCCCTTTTGTCCTCTTAACAGCTCCCAGATGGTCGGCTAAGAGATTTGCTGTTTGGGCTTTTAGTGATATCGTGTATCAAATAATGGATAGGCAGAAGCCTGGGGCATTTACTAAAAAAATATCCCAAAATCGAAAAAGCACTTGTCAAGTTTCGGTCAGTTTTTGTTGGAGCTACCTTAATCCAACTGGTTTTCGGCCTCACTCAATTTAATTTGTCTAGCTCTGATGAAATGGCCAACCTTCAGCTGGCGGAGCGGTCAGTGCAAGATGACTTTCCCAATCTGAGTGAGCACAACAACCACATGGCCAAGTTGTTAACTATGGACATGTACAGCAAACTGAGGGAGAAATGTACCCCCAATGGCTTCACCATCGACGATGTCATTCAGACAGGAGTGGATAACCCAGGTGCAATTTGATCCGCTCTGGTCAAAGTCATGTCAGACTGCAACCTGGTGAGGGTTTTTGCATTGTTGTTGACTGGCTGCTATATCACTGACGAGTGTAGGTCATCCCTTTATCATGACTGTGGGCTGCGTGGCTGGCGATGAGGAGTCATACGAAGTCTTCAAAGACTTGATGGACCTTGTGATTCAGGAAAGACATGGAGGTTACAGACCATCAGACATCCACAAGACTGACCTCGACCCAGAAGAACTGAAGGTACAAATTCAATTTTCCTGGAGCTTGATTGAAAAGAATGTTGACGTTTTATTGTAAATATTTTCTCTGCCTCCCGAGGGGGGCGACGACCTCGACCCCAACTATGTTCTGAGCGCCCGCGTACGAACAGGCCGAAGCATTCGGGGTTATTGCTTGCCACCACACTGCAGCCGGGGAGAGCGACGTGCTGTGGAGAGGATCACACTTGAAGGTAGTGACCAGACACAAGTTTGCTTTCCAGACATGTGAATCTGGATTTGATACACATCTTAGACGCCAGAAATATTTGTACGAGGAACATGATGAAAATAGATGAAACTAGGACTTAAATAACTGCATCAAGCCTGACCAAATAGCCACGACCAAACTAGGATTTTTCTTTGTAATGATTTTCCAGGCTGTCATCACAACCTCTTTGATTATTTTGGGGGTTATGCAGGTGAAATGCATTTTATGGGCTTTAAATCTGGGCTTGACAAGAAAACAGCTTTCCCTAATCCGGTGAACTCCTTTGTTTTGGCGTGCTTTTTGTTATTATCTTGCTACACAATGGATTTCCCAATAATAGCAATCTGGTTGCATGAACCTCAAAGTACAGGAAATCATACAAGGAAAGAGCTAAGAAGAAGTGGGACACTGAGAGGACCGATGAGAAATGAATAAATTGAGATCCGACGTAGGGCAAAGGTAGAGGTGGCAAAGGCCAAGCAAGAAGCATATGATGACATGTATGCCAGCTTGGACACAAAAGGAGAAAAGGATCTATACAGGCTGGCCAGACAGAGGGAGAGAGATGGGAAGGATGTGCAGCAGGTTAGGGTGATTAAGGATAGAGAGGGAAATATGTTGACTGGTGCCAGTAGTGTGCTAGCTAGATGGAACGAATACTTCGAGGAGTTGATGAATGAGGAAAATGAGAGAGAAGGGAGAGTAGAAGAAGCAAGTGTGGTGGACCAGGAAGTGGCAATGATGAGTAAGGGGGAAGTTAGAAAGGCATTAAAGAGGATGAAAAATGGAAAGGGAGTTGGTCTGGATGACATTCCTGTGGAGGTATGGAAACATCTAGGAGAGGTGGCTGTAGAGTTTTTGACCAGCTTGTTCAATAGAATTCTAGCGGGTGAGAAGATACGGGAGGAATGGAAGAAAAGTATGCTGGTGCCCATTTTAAAGAATAATCGTGATGTGCACAGCTGTGGTAACTAGAGGAATAAAGTTGATGAGCCACACAATTAAGTTATGGGAAAGAGTAGTGGCGGCTAGACTCAGGACAGAAGTGAGTATTTGCGAGCAACAGTATGGTTTCATGCCTAGAAAGAGTACCACAGATGCATTATTTGCCTTGAGGATGTTGATGGAAAAGTACAGAGAAGGTCAGAAGGAGCTACATTGTGTCTTTGTTAATCTAGAGAAAGCCTATGACAAGAGTACCCAGAGAGGAACTGTAGTACTGCATGCGAAAGTCTGGAGTGGCAGAGAAGTATGTTAGAATAGTACAGGACATGTACGAGGGCAGCAGAACAGTAGTTGAGGTGTGCTGTAGGTGTGACAAGAGGAGTTTGAGGTGGGACTACATCAGGGATCAGCCCTGAGCCCTTTCCTGTTTTCAGTGGTGATGCATAGGCTGACAGATGAGGTTAGACTGGAATCCCCGTGGACCATGATGTTTGCAGATGACATTGTGATCTGCAGTGAAAGCAGGGAGCTGGTGGAGGAACAGTTAGAAAGGTGGTGGCCTTCACCGGAAAGGAGAGGAATGCACATTAGCCGAAGTAAAACAGAATATATGTGCATGAATGAGAGGGTTGGTGGGGGAAGAGTGAGGCTACAGGGAGAAAAGATAGCAAGGGCTGAGGACTTTAAATACTTGGTGTCAACGGTCCAGAGTGTGGTAAGTAAGTGAAGGAACGGGTCCAAGGAGGTTGGAACTGGTGGAGGAAGGTGACAGGTGTGTTCTGTGACAGAAGTCTCTGCTAGGATGAAGGGCAAAGTTTATAAAACAGTGGTGAGGCCAGCCATGATGTACAGATTAGAGACAGTGGCACTGAAGAGACAACAGGAAGCAGAGCTGGAGGTGGCGGAAATGAAGATGTTGAGGTTCGCTCTTGGGAGTGACCAGGTTGGATAAAATTGGAAATATGTTCATCAGAGGGAGAGCCAAGGTTCGATGTTTTGGAGACAAAGTTAGAGAGAGCAGACTTTGATGGTTTGGTCACGTCCAGAGGAGAAATAGTGAGTATATTGGGATAATAAGGATGAAGAAGATGGAGCTCCCAGGCAAGAGAGCTAGAGGAAGACCAAAGAGAAGATTGATGGATGTAGTGAGGGAAGACACAAATGTAGTTGGTGTTAGAGAGGAGGATGTAGGCGATAGGCTTTGGAAAGGGATGACAGATGACACACTGTGGCGACCCCTAACAGGACAAGCCGTAAGGAAGAGAAGCAGCAGCAATCTGGTTGCATCTTAGAATTGACACATTGTTTCTCTGATCTTCAAACTTTTGGTATGGCCTTCATTTGTTACATCAATGAAAATTAGTGAGCCCACCCTAGAAGAAGGCAATGTCAACATCAGTCTACAACATATTAGGTCCACTCAGTTTCTCAGATGAGTTTGTACATTTGGGATCATGAGGTTTCTTGAACCTTTAGTTTTCCATCAGTTTGGTAAAAGTTAATCTTGGTCTAAACGTAGGAATTTTGAGACTCAATAGACTTTTTATTAAATTCAAGCCTTACCCTCCTATATGTCCATTTCCCCCCCCCCCCCTGTCACATTAGTATAAATGTATGTATGTACGAACTAAAGGTAAAATCCAAGCATTACTGTTCTTAACAATCAATGTAATGATAATAATAAACCAAATTTGTATACTTTCACACCTGAACAACAACACATCACCTGTTCCAATACAGTACCAAACCAAGGTCCAAGGTGCTACCTTGAAAGCTATATGTATCTGACCTGGATATAAATACCCATAAAAGCAGAACTGTTAAACTTCTAATGTCGAAGCCAAAGTTTTTCAGTGTACTGGAGAGCAAAATAAAAGGAACTGGCCTCACTTCCAGTACTTTCCGAGTGAAAGTCCATAAAGTAGGTACAGGTGATGGAGGTATGATAGGGCTGAGTGTAATCATTTTGCAGCCCTGGATTCACTAAATGGAGACCTGCAAGGGAAATACTACGCCTTGAAGAACATGACTGAGGAGGAGCAGCAGCAGCTGATTGATGACCACTTGCTTTTTGACAAGCCAGTGTCTCCTCTGCTGCTGGCCTCAGGGATGGCCCGTGACTGGCCTGATGGCAGAGGCATCTGGTGAGAATGATAATATCTCCTATAGCTGCATCAAATTCGGTCATTATGCTGTCTTTTCCCCTTAAGGCACAATGACGACAAGACATTCCTGGTTTGGGTGAACGAGGAGGACCATCTACGAGTTATCTCCATGCAGAAAGGCGGCAACATGAAGGAAGTGTTCACTCGCTTCTGCACCGGACTCAAAGAGGTTTAGCTTTCTTTTAATAGATTTGGTGGTTAGCAAAAGCAAGGTCAAAAGGATGTTAATGCCAGTTGTTATTAACTTAATCGCTTTGGTGTATTTTTGTTTTTTAAGATGGAGTCATTGTTCAAAGAAAAAGGGGAGGAATTCATGTGGAATGAGCACCTTGGATACATTCTAACTTGTCCATCCAACCTGGGTACTGGCCTGCGTGCTGGTGTACATGTGAAACTTCCAAATATGAGCCAACACCCCGACTTTGAGGAAGTTCTTCAGCGGCTGAGACTCCAGAAACGTGGAACTGGTACATTTTTAAAGATTGTTTTGTCAAAGTGGTGGAAACACAAACTAAGCACTGACATTAAAATAAGAATGTATCATTTGTCAAACAGGCGGAGTAGACACTGATGCCGTGGATGGAGTCTTTGACATCTCTAACGCTGACAGACTGGGCTTCTCTGAGGTGGAGCTGGTGCAGATGGTTATCGATGGGGTCAAGGTGCTGGTAGAGATGGAGAAGAGACTGGAGATACAAGAGCCAATTGATAACCTCATGCCTAGCGTCCAGAGGTATAACCAGATAACAATTGTCTTCGAAGTCCAGTTCTGGACTCACGCTTTCATGTATTTCTATTTAGAATCTCAAAAGAACCTGAGGAAAAGCCTCAGCCTGAGCCAAAGAAGCTGTCAGCTGAGGAGGAGTTCCCAGATCTCAGTCAGCACAACAACTACATGGCCAAGTACTTAAACTTGGACATGTACAAAACACTGAGGGAGCGAACTACAGCCAATGACTTCACCATAGATGATGTCATCCAGACAGGCGTGGACAATTCTGGTAGCTACCATAACATGCTCTTGTCCGCCAATTAAGTAAAGTTGTTCATCTGCATGTCCCTCTTTCCACTGTTGACCATATTACACAATGATAATGCATGCAGGTGACCCTTTTATCATGACGATGGGATGTGTGGCTGGAGATGAGGAGTCATATGATGTCTACAAAGACATGATGGACCTTGTGATTCAGGATAGACATGGAGGTTACAAACCAACTGACAAGCACAAGACCGACTTAAATCCAGAGAAACTAAAGGTGCAGCAGTGTGTCACCAGGACCTTGATAATATTGCAAATACAGAACTGACAATGTTCACGATTGTTTTCTGTTGTGCCTCCTAAGGGAGCCGAGGACCTTGACCCCAACTATGTTCTGAGTTCCCGTGTCCGCACTGGTCGCAGCATCCGTGGCTTCTGCCTGCCGCCACATTGCAGCCGTGGAGAGAGACATGCTGTGGAGAAGCTCTCCATCCAAGGTAATGACACAGCTTTGTAAGATCCCAACCATAAGCAAAGCAAAACAGCTTATAAACATGGAAAAAAATAAAGGTACAATTAAAACAGCGTACAGTGAAAGAAGTATCATTTAAAAGTGGAAATGCTTTAAAAAGCATGAGAAAGAAGAAGAGTTCTTAACCTGGACTTAAAAACATGCACACTTGGGGCTGTCGTCACTTCTGTTGGCAACTTATTCCATTTGTGTGCAGCATAATAGCATGTTTGCTTTGGACTCTGTGCTCCACTATTTGACCCGAGTCTGTTGATCTCAGAGCCCTACTGGGTTTATATTCCAATAGCATTTCTTTCATGTATTCAGGACCTAAACCGTTCAGTGATTTATAGACCAATAGCAGAACTTTAAAATCTATTCTAAAGCTGACTGGAAGCCACTGTAAAGACTTTAGAATTGGAGTAATATGCTCTGATGTGGCGGCACGGTGACCGGCTGGTTAGCACATCTGCCTCTTCAGGACCGGGTTTCAAATCCCGGCCCCACCTGTGGGGAGTTTGCATGTTCTCCCCGTCCCTGCGTGGGTTTTCTCTGGGTACGCCGGTTTCCTCCCACATCCCAAAAACATGCAGGGTAGGTTAATTGAAGATATATTTCCCGTAGGTTTGAACGTGAGTACGAATGGTTGGTTGTGTCTATACCCTGTGATTGGCTGGCAACCAATTCAGGGTGTACCCCGCCTATCACCCGGCGATAACTGGGATGGACTCCAGCACGTGAGGATAAGCGGAATGGAAGATGAATGAATGAATGAATGCTCTGACGTCTTTGTTCTGGTCAGAACCCGAGCTGCAGCATTCTGAATGAGCTGCAGCTGTTTAATAAGTTAATTTCATTTATCTACTGTTAGGAGTTCTGGAGCTATCTGATTCGGGGGGTTGGGAGCTTGTCAACCACAGCAAACAGTGTGCAAGTCTTGTTGAAGTTCTTACTGATGATTTCAGAAAAGAGCCGCGTGAGTGTGTTTAATTTCCAGACTCTGAAAAACATCAGCTTTGTCATGCAGCTCTTAAATTGTGGCTGTCCAAACTATTTCAGCCCACTAATAACTTGAGAAAACACCTTGCGGTAAGTTGCAGATGTTTCTGTTGTTTTGACAGTGATATGGCAATATTAGCCCTATCATATGGTGTCGCGCACACACTCAATCACTTAAGTCTGTACAAACAGCTTCTTCATGCAGTCATTTAAGTATATCGCAAATGTTTGTAGGGCCCAATGCCTGTGTTGTTGGTTTTTGGGCAGTTTAAAATTGAAATGGTGGCAGATATGTGTCAACTCTCATATTATTTTTTTAATTTTATTGGATGTTCATGCTCTTGATTTAAAAAATAAATAAATCAGAAGTTACTCAAGTTACTTTACATTTTTTTCACTTAGTACTTTCCTCCTCATACGCAAGTAAATAGTTGGATGACTACTTTTTACTTGAGTCATATTATTGTAAAGTAACAGTACTCTTAGTTGAGTACAACATTTGGCTACTCTACCCACCTCTGGTTATTGCCAACATGAATCTCCCGTTATGACAAAATAGTTGTTGTCAGTACAAATAACTGACAGCAATTCTGAAAAATCCTCCATATATTTTCTATTGTATCTCGGAGGCCTATGAATTATTAAAACAATAACCTTTGGGTCACCTTTAACTAAAGAGCTATTCAAAAGAGTTAAAATCACCCAGTATAATTTCTTTACAGCTGAAAAAATGACAGCAATACCACTGCCTCTTTTCCTAAATGATATTACAGCGACTTTCTGTTAACTGTTTTCATTTAGTCACAAAAAGTCCCAATCATAGGCTGTAATGATGTCATTAATCAACATTGATTTGTTACCCAGTGACCCGATTGAAAAGAGAGATAAATGGAGACTATGGTTTGATAGATTCACATTTTATCCTCACTAAGTTTGTAGTTCTACTCTCTTTGTCCCATATTTCTTTGATGACTTTCTCTCCCTTGTAATTACAGAGATGAAAAATGCCTGATCTCCATAAGGGTCTGACTTATTCTGCAAAACACCCTGCAGATATCAGTCATATTCGCAGATAGAATTCTTCATGGGTGGAGGGTTCCTTTGCATCTTAGTGGATGGTGGTTTCAGGCGAGGGGGGATGGGAGGAAGATCTTGGTGTGGTGTGCGTTGGATTTCAATATTGACAATAGTCTTTATCCTGTCCGTCACACCTAACAGCATTTAGGCTGGTAGAGAGTGAGTTTTGCATTGGGCTTTGCTCCAATGCGGCAGGGAGGGGTGTGGGAGATTCAACGTGGTGGGTCATCTGTCATTCACGCAGATTGTTTGGATGACACTGATGAATCTCTGCGCCTCGTGCCTTAACTCTTGTTCCTCCGATTTGTTTGGGAACAAGTGCATCTTTTTGTCCTTAAGCCGTGTCAACAAGGCTAGTGTTTTCTTTTGTGGCCGTTGAATGACGAACACAATAAAAAATGTTGGCAGCCAATAACGTTTGTAAGTTTGCGCTCCCAAGTAACGCGGAAATTGTCAATGAAACTCAGATAGTGTAGTAATCACTTCTTTGACCCACTTAATTGACTGAGCCTAGAGAAACATTCATCTCCTTATCGTACTAGTGGGATAGGTCTACTTATGAAAACCTCAGCTTACAAACATTGCACTTTTGTTAGAAGATCAATGAAATCTCGCTTCAGTACCTCTGCTGCGGAGAACGTTCAGGGCCCCTGTGTGTATAATGACAGATTTAACAGTTGGGTGCTGATTAGTGATCTAGATTTTTTTAGAGATCAGACACCATGTTATTGGTAAAGCACAGTACTTTGGTGTTCTTCTCAATGCATCACCAACTATTCATGTTTGGGGTGAAAATTTTTTCTTTAATGATTTAGTTTGAGGCGGCACGGTGGGCGACTGGTTAGAGCGTCAGCCTCACAGTTCTGAGGACCCGGGTTCAATCCCTGGCCCCGACTGGAGTTTGCATGTTCTCCCCGTGCCTGCGTGGGTTTTCTCCGGGCACTCCGGTTTCCTCCCACATCCCAAAAAACATGCATAAATTGGAGACTCTAAATTGCCCGTAGGTGTGACTGTGAGTGCAAATGGTTGTCTGTTTGTATGTGCCCTGCGATTGGCTGGCAACCAGCCTCCTGCCCGATGACAGCTGGGATAGGCTCCAGCACGCCCGCGACCCTAGTGAGGATAAGCGGCTCAGAAAATGGATGGATGGATGGATTTAGTTTCATACCTTTCAGGGGTGGTGGGGGATGAGCATTCTTTGCCAGGGTCTTGTAAAAGTGGCTCAAATCTATTTGTAAGTCTGATGTCAATGTTTTGCATTGACTCGCGTCATTTTTTTTCCTTTTCCTTTTCCTTTCCTGCTTAGAAGCAGCGACTCCAGGAGTCGCTGCTTCTAATTTTTTGAGAAAAACAAGCTTATCAGCAAGAAAAAATGTAAACAGATGCGAAGCAAGCAGAGTGAGCAAAAAAAGCATCTGCACTGTATGAGAGCGCGAGAAAGCTTTAAGTCTTTACTGGTATGAAAATGTGAACATTATCCTCTGTTGCTCTTGCAGTTCTGGAATCACTGACTGGAGACCTAAAGGGGAAATACTATGCATTAAAGGACATGACGGAAGCTGAGCAGCAACAGATGATTTATGACCACTTCTTGTTTGAAAAGCCAGTGTCCCCTCTGCTGCTGGCGTCAGGGATGGCCCGTGATTGGCCCGACAGCAGGGGCATATGGTGAGACACGCAGGCAATTAATCTGGAATAGTTATATGACATTTGGAATTTACATGATATTTTCATTCAAAGGCATAATGAATACAAGACATTCCTGGTGTGGGTGAATGAGAAGGACCATCTGAGGGTGATCTCAATGCAAAAAGGAGGCAACATGAAGGAAGTGTTCACTCGCTTCTGTGATGGACTTGCAGAGGTTTATAGTTTATTCATTGAATATTTAATCCCCTTTTGTTGATTTTGAGGATCTGATGTTTAACACATGGTTATCTTAATGATCTGATCATATTTAGATGGAGTCCTTGTTCAAGAAGAAAGGTCATGTATTTATGTGGAATGAGCACCTTGGCTACATTCTGACTTGTCCATCCAACCTGGGAACTGGTCTGCGTGCCAGTGTTCATGTGAAGCTGCCAAACATGAGCAAGCACCCAGAGTTTGATGAGGTTCTTAGGAGACTGAGGCTGCAAAAACGGGGAATAGGTACAGGTAAATCTGCTCCATGTGATGTAGTTTATTTCAAAACTAAACCTTAAAATGCTGAAGTTCACCAAGAGGTCTTATATTTGTATCAGGTGGTGGGGACACAGCTGTTGTGGATGGAGTCTTTGACATCTCCAACATTGACAGACTGGGTTACTCTGAGGTGAAACTGGTCCAGATGGTGGTCGATGGGATCAGGGTGCTGGTAGAGATGGAAAAGAGGCTGCAAATGGATGAGTCCATTGACGACCTAATGCCCAGCAACATTGAGCTGAAGGGTTTGACAGCTCAGGATGAGTTCCCAGATGTCAGTAAGCACAACAACCACATGGCCAAAATATTGACTTTGGAGATGTATAAGAAGCTGAAGGATCGCACAACTCCCAATGGCTTCACTATAGATGATGTCATCCAGACAGGCGTGGATAATCCAGGTACGCTAACTCACCCTGAGAATTGGTCATTATTTGGACTTTGATTTGGGGATTGACTAATACTATATAATGTGTGCAGGTCATCCCTTCATCATGACAGTAGGCTGTGTGGCTGGAGATGAGGAGTCTTATGACGTCTTCAGAGAGCTGCTGGACCTTGTGATTGAAGACAGACATAGAGGTTACAAAGCCAAAGACAATCACAAGACTGATCTCAACCCAGATAATCTGAAGGTGTAGCAGCATTTCACAATGACTTGGCCACAACATTTGTACTGCAGAGAAACCAATTTGCTGTATTACGTATGCTTCAGGGGGGTGATGACCTTGACCCAGAATATGTTCTGAGCTCCCGAGTCAGAACAGGCCGCAGCATCCGTGGTTTCTGTTTGCCGCCACTGTGCAGTCGTGGAGAGAGACGTGCCATTGAGAAGCTCTCTGTTGAAGGTAAAAGTGCAGATAATTGTGAGGTTCAAGTGGCTGCAGGTTGTATATCGTATCACTGAACACTAACATTGAGTTTTCAAAATTTAGCCCTGGACTCACTGAGTGGAGACCTACAGGGAAAATATTACGCCTTGAAGAACATGACCGAGGAAGAACAGCAGCAGCTGATTGATGACCACTTGCTGTTCGACAAGCCAGTGTCCCCTCTGCTGCTGGCTTCAGGGATGGCCCGTGACTGGCCTGACGGTAGAGGCATCTGGTAAGACGCTACATAGCTGGCCTTCGTGGGTGCATTTCACCTGAGAATGCATATAACATTCATGCTTTCTTTCAAGGCACAATGAAAACAAGACATTCTTAGTGTGGGTGAACGAGGAGGACCATCTGCGAGTGATCTCCATGCAGAAAGACAGCAACATGAAGGAAGTGTTCACTCGCTTCTGCTGCGGACTCAAAGAGGTTTTGAGAAATCAAGAGAAAGATGTTTGATCAATTTTGTCTTGTGATGACCTGATTACCATCTGTTTTAGATTGAGTCCTCGATTAAGCAGAAAGGCGAAGCATTCATGTGGAATGAACACCTTGGCTACATCCTGACTTGCCCCTCCAATCTAGGCACTGGTCTACGTGCCGGTGTGCATGTGAAGCTACCAAACATGAGCAAGCACCCTGAGTTTGAGGAGGTTCTTAGGAGGCTGAGGCTCCAGAAACGTGGAACTGGTACATGCAAACTTTTGGTCAAAGTTATCTCACTTGTAGAGAATTGTTTGAAGTAAATTTAATCAACATTCCATTCATCAGGTGGCGTGGACACAGATGCTGTGGACGGGGTTTTTGACATTTCCAATGCCGACAGGCTGGGTTTCTCTGAGGTGCAGCTAGTCCAGATGGTGGTCGTTGGTGTCAAGCTGCTAGTAGAGATGGAGAAAAGGCTAGAGAAGGAAGAGCCCATTGATGACCTAATGCCAGCTGACCTTCAGCTTAATGTGTTCTCTGCTGAGGAAGAGTTCCCAGACCTCAGTCAGCACAACAACCACATTGCAAAGTCCTTAAGCCTGGAAATGTACAAGACGCTGAGGCAGCGTTGCACCCCTAACGGCTTTACCATAGATGATGTTATTCAGACAGGTGTAGATAATCCAGGTACAGTACCTTGCTTTAAGTTAATTCCACACTTTATTATTTCAATTCTGCATTTTGTCTGTTCTCTCCCTGTGCGTAATGTGTGTAGGTCACCCCTATATCATGACTGTGGGCTGTGTGGCTGGAGATGAGGAGTCATACCATGTCTTCAAAGACTTGATGGACCTTGTGATTCAGGAAAGACATGGAGGATACAAATCAAGAGATATGCACAAGACTGACCTGGACCCAGATCACCTAAGGGTAAAGCAGCATTTTACCAGGAGCATTTTAAGACTAATATTTGATTGGTATGGCCGAAAAATCTAATGTCTGCTCTGCCTTCCAAGGGGGGCGACGACCTGGACTCGAAGTACGTTCTGAGCTGCCGAGTCCGAACAGGCCGCAGCATCCGTGGTTTCTGCTTGCCGCCACTGTGCAGTCGTGGAGAAAGGCGTGCTTTGGAGAAGCTTTGCATTGGAGGTAAGCCTCAGGCTTTATGAAGAAGCCAGATTGTGCCATTTAGTAACTGCAGGGGACAGAACTAAATAATTTTATCTTGCTTGGTGCTCTGCCTGCAGCTCTAGATACACTATCTGAAGACCTTAAGGGGACATATTATGCCTTGAAAAGTATGACAGAGGCTGATCAGCAGCAGCTAATCGATGACCACTTCCTGTTTGACAAGCCAGTGTCCCCTCTACTGGTGGCCTCAGGGATGGCCCGTGACTGGCCTGATGGCAGAGGCATCTGGTAAGAGCTTATGTCCTAAATTTGGATAAGATTTAGGAAGATAAACCATGAATGTTATTCCTTTAAAAGGCACAATGACAACAAAACATTCCTGGTGTGGGTGAACGAGGAGGACCATCTGCGAGTGATTTCAATGGAGAAGGGTGGCAACATGAAGAACGTGTTCAGTCGCTTTTGCACTGGACTCAAAGAGGTTTGTTGATAAACATTAATTGTTGGTTAAATATCGGGGGATAATGCATAATCCTGAACATTAATTGTTGGTTAAATATCGGGGGATAATGCATAATCCTGTGATGACCTTACTTGGTCTTGTTCAGCTCGAGGATGTGATTAAGGAGAAAGGTGAGGCCTTCATGTGGAATGAGCATCTCGGCTACATCCTGACTTGCCCCTCCAACCTGGGTACTGGTCTGCGTGCTGGTGTACACGTAAAACTTCCAAACATGAGCAACCACCCCAAGTTCGAGGAGGTTCTTAAGAAGCTGAGGCTCCAAAAACGTGGAACCGGTACATGCATCCTCCTTTGGTTGCGAGGCATCCTGTGTGTGCTTGATTCCCTGGAGTACGCTGATTTCTTTTTTCTCTCAGGTGGCGTGGACACAGCTGCTGTAGATGGAATCTTTGACATATCAAATGGCGACCGACTCGGCTTCTCAGAGGTGCAGCTTGTCCAGATTGTGGTTGATGGTGTCAAGTTGCTGGTGGATATGGAGAAGAAGCTGGAAAAGGGTGGCTCCATCAACTCCCTGATGCCTGGTAAACTTAAGATGAGGAAGCTTTCACCTGAGAACGACTTTCCAGATCTCACTATGCACAACAACTACATGGCCAAGTTTTTAACACTGGATCTGTATAAAACACTGAGTGAGCGTAAAACCCCTTATGGCTTCACCATTGACCGCATCATCCAGCCAGGCGTGGATAATCCAGGTACAAAGTAACTGTTCATTCTGAGACTTTACGATGGGAGATGTTACAGTCCGGTCCGATTTGGTGAGGATTTCACCATCTGGTCTATCCATTCCACTGTGTTGATGTGTGCAGGTACCCCATTCACTATGTCTCTGGGTTGTGTGGCTGGCGATGAGGAGTCGTATGAGGTCTTCAAAGAGCTGCTGGACCTTGTCATTGAGGATAAACATGGAGGTTATAAACCAACAGACATGCACAAGAGTGAATTCAACCCTGACAGCCTCGTGGTAAAGCAGAGTTCTTTCTTAATCATAAAGACACATTGTGTAAGGATTTGTACTGTAATTCTTGTTTCGCCCCCAAGGGGGGTGACGACCTTGACCCCAACTATGTTCTGATTTCCCGTGTCCGAGCGGGTCGCAACATTCGCGGCTTCCGCTTGCCGCCACATTGCACCCGTGGAGAAAGGCGTTTTCTAGAGCAGGTCTCCATCGAAGGTAATGGTTTTGGGCTGCTTGACACGATAGAAATATCTCTCACAGAAATGTGGAACTTGTGCAATCTTGGATGTGTAAATGTTCCTTTTCTGCAGTTTTGGGATCACTAACTGGAGATCTGAATGGGAAATACTTGTCATTGAAGAGCCTTTCAGAAGCTGAGCAGCAGCAGATGATAGACGACCACTTGCTGTTTGAGAAGCCAGTGTGTCCTCTGCTACTGTCCTCAGGGATGGCCCGTGATTGGCCTGATGGCAGAGGTGTCTGGTGAGAAATGACTGCCTCCCAATGTTTTCGATGCATGGAAACAGAAAGTCAAATTCATGTCTTCTCTTGAAAGGCACAATGATGGGAGTACATTCTTGGTGTGGGTGAATGAAGAGGAGCATCTAAAAGTGATCTCCATTGAGAAAGGTGGCAACATGAAGGCAGCGTTGACTCGCTTCTGCAGTGGAATTCAAGAGGTATGTTCAAGAAAATCAAACAAATCCATGACACAGATGTTGACTCTGATCTCATAGCACTGGTTCTTTTTAGGTCGAGTCCAAGCTCAAGGAGAAAGAGCTTGAATTCATGCAGAATGACCACTTAGGCTACATCTTGACTTGCCCATCCAACCTGGGCACTGGTCTGCGTGCTGGTGTGCATGTGAAGCTGCCCAACATGAGCAAACGCCCTGAGTTTGAGGATGTTCTTAAAAGGCTGAGGCTTGAGAACCGTGGAACTGGTATACAGCTTTCTTTGGTTCAAATGCGATTTGCCTTCAAGTCAGGCCTTGAAATGTTATTTGTTCTTCAGTGGGGGTGGACACTGCGGCAGCTAGTGGAGTCTTTGACATCTCCAATGCTGACAGAATGGGCTTCTCTGAGGTGCAGCTGGTGCAAGTGGTCGTGGACGGCATAAAGGTGCTCGTGGAGATGGAGAAGAGGCTTGAGATGGAAGAGGGTATTGATGACCTGATGCCCATCCAGAAGTAGAACCACTGACCACAGTCCTCAGTTTGCTTTTGTGTTTTCAGCCAAGAATTCTGTCACCATTTTGTGTTCATGATTTGTTGTGTTTTGAAAGTTCTTGAAATAAAGTGATTGAACCTTTCATTCTCAGACACCCTGTGTGCGAATGCATTACTTTGACTTTGTCACCGTGCCTTCCAATACATTTTCAGGTGTATCTGCTTTCCACAAATGATTGAGATATTTCTACACCTTGTTTGAATTCTACTGATTTGATGAGCATTCTAATGTCTATAGCTTGGACAATATTGTAACACCATAGGTCTACGGATTAGTATCCTAATACAGCAATTACAGTCCCAATGAGCACTGCAATTGAAAATGAAAAAGATCGCAGTCCAGCATTCCACTGAAAGCACAATGTGTAACCATTTATCAGACCCCAGAAGGAAATGACTCCGTAACAGATGTTTGCTAAAATGCACCTAAAAAGCACGTGAAAAGGCACAGCTGTTCCTTCAGTAATTATAGCTAACTTAGCATTTTTTTGTTTTTCAAAATGGGAACACGTTTTGATAGCATAAAAGCCTGAGAAATATTTTTTTTACTGTTAAGAGCCTTGGAAATGTGTCCGCAAGGGTAAATTTAAAGGGTTAGGTTAAAATGGTTAGCACATCCAGAGTTCTGAGGTCATGGGTTCAAATCCGGGCTTCTGCCTTTGTGTTACCTGTTTCCATGTTCTTGTGCCTGTTGATGACCCCTGCTCTAATCTTTGATTAATATTATATTGTATTAAAACATCAACGCCTTGAATAACGCAATTGTTACCGTACCTTTGGCTTTATTATTGACTGAATACTTTTGAAGTATAGGTCACTGATACTATCATGGTTCATTTTCCTTGTGAATTCAGTTACCACTCAATGGCACTGCAAATGTAAGGGTGAATGGTTGTGGCTGGCTGAACAGAAGTGCTGTGGAGAATGGATGGGTTTTAAAGTAAGGGATGTCACCAATCTTTTGGGAAATAGTAAGAATTCTGGAAAGGACCGCTGAACATTTTGACGATGAAACAATAACAGCAGTCATTAATCAATACGCGTTCCACAGGCAGTACAGCATGCCGGCAGAAGTGTTCTGTACATTGGATAAACCAAGTCTACACTATCCTCAACTATAAATGTCCGATTTATGCTGTGAAAAAAATCTAATTACAATAAAGAAATGCTTTAAGGTAATTTGTAACTCGCTTTAGCTTTAGTTAAGACAATAAGCCAAAAAACCTATTGCACAGTTCCATTTCGTGCACATCTGAAGCATACTGCACATCTATGGGGAAGCCTAAAGGGGGTCTTACACTTGAGACACCCTTAAAATTGGAAACATGCAGAACATTCCGGCAATCAAGGAGTTTATTTTGCCAGGCAGATGTTAGTTTTAGGGTATACAAGCACACTTTTTGTTATATTATTCCAACATCCATTTTCTTTTTCCATTACACTCATTTGGGTTCATGGTAAGCTGGAGCCTTTCCCAGCTGACTGAGCGAGATGCTGGGGACACCCTTGACTGGATGCCAGCCAATCGCAGGGCACATATGGACAAAAAACTATTCACTCACGTTCACACCTATGGACAATTTAGTCTTCATTTATCCTGACGTGTGGGAGTGCCCTGAGAAATACCCTCCCCCCCATAACAATGAAGAATCGTCTTGTCTCATTTCACTAAACTGCCACTGAACCAGCTTAACTTGACTTTTTATGTTCACGATATGTTAGGGCAGAAATGATGAGTGCATCTTTTAACAATTTTTTATTATGATTATTTTTTTTTTTTTTTTACAAATGATGTTTTTTGGCAACCTGGAAATATTCAGAATATGAATTAATAGAAACTTAATTATCATCACTGTTTCTTTTTGGCAGAACCTAAAAAGATTGCTGCTCATTTATTTTTTGACCATTGAAAATATTTTTAAACCTTACTGACCAGTATTTATAATACACACACTAAAAAACAACAACAACAATGCTTCTCTTTTAATAAGAGAGCAAAGCCACATGAAAGTGAAAACCCAAAAGGGGGGGTTTAAGTCCCATGAAAGAAAAACTGATTTTATGTGCTCGACCAATACAAAGTTGCACATAATTGCAAAGTGGAACGGAAATAACACAGTTTTCAAAATTTTGAACAAATAAAAATCATCTTTATTCAGCCCCCCGTAACAATAGTTTGTGGAGCCACATTTCATTTGACATCATGTTTGAATGGCTACTATTGCTCTGTGTACTGTTTTAAAGACAGTGAACAGAAAAGAAATGCAAGACTGATTGTTAAGAATACCACACCGATCAAACCTCCCTGTCCGGCATAGTGATGGGCACAGCAGTCCTTTTGAGTGTACCGAATCATTTGAATCGGTTCTTTAAAAAGATTCGTGAAGAATGCAAGATTCAATTGATGATCCAGGTGTACACTGCCTATGGCCCAAAATCAGCTGGGATAGGCTGTAGCTCACCCTATGAGAACAGGCGGAAAAGAAAATGGGATGGATATATATTTTTTTTTTAACCTGGCACAGCTCCAAAGCTCAACCAATAAACCTTCCTCGATGTGCCGGCTCAGCAACTGCGTACACCAGTTGACTAACATGCATGTGATATGGTGTTCATGCAATAATAAGTTCGATAGACAAACTATAGCCTTTAATTACTTGTGCTGGGATCACTAACAACAACACAGGTTATACCAACATATCAACTCTTACAGCTGTTTCGATACTAAAAAAGAATCCCACCGCACCGCTCGTCAGGAGCACCGCCTTGCTTATTTTCCCACATCCTGTCCCGGACTTTTCTGTCCTCTCTTATCTTGTTCTCTTGGTTAATTATTGCATGTCCTCACCGGTTGTCCGGGTGTCCCCCCCGCCATCTACAAATGACTGTTGGAATGTTACTTGTGTTCAAATATCTAGACTGCCTCACTATTGTTCTTGTGTGGTTCTCACCCCTATACCCCTTGTCCACTCTATCCCGCTGTCTGTCCCCTAAACCCTTTTCTAGCCAGCTGCATTTTCAATAAGCATAATAATAATAATTTTAAAAAAAAAGAATACACAAAAGAATACAGATCCACCATTCTGCAAGGCCGTGCAGCTGAAAAGGACAGGTTTAAAAAAAAAAAAGAAGAAACAAAATAAAGGACTGAAAACAGCACGTGCAGCAATATTAACACCCCTCCTTAATATTTGTTTGACAGCAATGACAGCCTCCAAACATTTCTTGTCGAAGCTTTTTGCACTTCTCAGATGGTATTTTCTCCCACTCCTCCTTCGCAAGTTGTACAAGCTTTTGAACATTTGCAGGATTCTTTTCCCCAGTGGCAGATTTCAGCTCCCCCAAAG
The DNA here is from genome assembly GCF_024500275.1 of Phycodurus eques. NCBI lineage: Eukaryota > Metazoa > Chordata > Actinopteri > Syngnathiformes > Syngnathidae > Phycodurus > Phycodurus eques. The sequence goes on along the minus strand of NC_084538.1, from coordinate 19,693,319 downwards.
AGTTTCAATTGGATTGAAATCAGGACTCAGTGCTGGCTTTTTTTAAACAGTCGATTTTTTTTTCCTTTTCAACCATTCCTGTGTGCTTTTGGATGTGTGCTTTGGGTCTTTTGTCTTGCTGGAGGACCCATTATCTTCACCTCATACCATGTATTCTTCCACTGAGTAAGACATTTCACTCTAAAATCTCTTGATAATTTTCTTATTTCATGATACCTGTGATACAGTCAAGGCCTCCAGTACCAGATGTACCAAAGCAGCCCCACAGCATTCTGGATCCTCCACCATGCTTGACTGTTGGCAGGGTCTTCTTTTCCTTAAAGGCTTCATTGCAGCGTCTGTAAACATACTGCTTGTGTGCATTCATCTGTCCATAAAATGTTATAATTTGCTTTTTTTAATCAAACAAGTTCTCCATGGAAAAATGTTGTTCTCTTAGGAAATAGTCCACATTTAGTACTTTAACTTCGTGGGTGGCAATAATGGTGAGGAGGACTGTATCTATCCATCCATCTATCTATGGTTATTTTAGTTTTAGATTAAGTTTTGCTTTGCAAGAGTAGTCACGTGACATCATGAATTACATCTGACCATTACTGCTGCTCAACTAAGTACAGTAAGTTCGTAACACAAATTCTAGGAGGCGTTAGAGACAACAATGAAACTTTTTTGTTTTTGTTTTGTTTTATTATTATCAAAGAATGACGTGCGCAGCGCTTCGGGCTTGGCGATATTACGCATGAGACTGTCCCAAAGCAAAGCTGAGTGTGTGCTGCATCATGGGGTTTTTCAAAAGACTTCAAGCTCCTCCTGTCACCCATACGAAAATGACAGCTTTGTTGCAACGAGTTCTCGACCAAAGCAAACGTCGACCGCACGACGTCTTTGAGCGGTCGCGCGCGTCGTGGCGCGTCGCGCTTATTGTTCACTTCGTGGTGCTGTGGAGCCATATAGGTTGGCGCACGCGCGTATGGATTCGGCACTCTTCTTCACATCGTCGAAAACTGAGCAGCTTTTCGCGTATTATCAGTGCTGGATCTGTGAAGAGAAGACGCACACATGTCAGACACTATGGAACAAGTGTAAGTTGGACCAGATGTTCAAGAATTACTCACTTATTCAGCGGTAATTTGACGAAATTATTCGGTTGATGTCTCGAGCGTTCTATCCGCAATCCATAGCAGATTCACCACATGCTTCCAAAGTACTAATTTCCCCTGCCATAGGCCTATGTACAACCCCAATTCCGATGAAGTCGGGACGTTGTGTTTAAGATAAATAAAAACAGAATACAACGATTTGCAAATCATGTTCAACCAATATTTAATTGAATACACTACAAAGAAAATATATTGAATGTTCAAACTGATAAACATGATTGTTTTTAGCAAATAATCATTAACCGAGATTTTGTTTGGGCTGCAACACGTTCCAAAAAAGCTGGGACAGGGTCATGTTTACCACTGTGTTACATCACCTTTTCTTTTAACAACATTCAATAAACGTTTGGGAACTGAGGACACTAATGGTTGAAGCTTTGTAGGTGGAATTCTTCCCCATTCTTGCTCGATGTACAGCTTCAGCTGTTCAACAGTCCGGGGTCTCTGTTGTCGTATTTTACGCTTCATAATGCGCCACACATTTTCAACGGGAGACAGGTCTGGACAGTCCAGTCTAGTATCCGCACTCTTTTACAACGAAGCCACGCTGTTGTAACACGTACAGAAACTGATTTGGCATTGTCTTGCTGAAATAAGGCCCCTCCATGAAAAATCCGTTGCTTGGATTGCAGCATATGTTTCTCCAAAACCTGTATGTGCCTTCACAGATGTGTAAGTTACCCATGTCATTGGGACTAACACAACCCCATACCATCACAGATGCTGGCTTTTGAACTTTGCATCATTCACAGTCTGGATGGTTCTTTTCCTCTTTCGCCCAGAGGACACGAAGTCCACAATTTCCAAAAACTATTTGAAATGTGGACTCGTCAGACCACAGAACACTTCTCCACTTTGCATCAGTCCATCTTAGATGAGTTCGGGCCCAGAGAAGCCGGCGGCGTTTCTGGGTGTTGTTGATAAATGGCTTTTGCTTTGCATAGTAGTTTCAAGTTGCACTTACGGATGTAGCGCCGAACTGTATTTACTGACATTTTTTTTTTTTTTTAAGTGTTCCTGAGCCCATGTGGTGAAATCCTTTATACATCGATGTCGGTTTTTGATGCAGTGCCGCCTGTGGGATCGAAGGTCACGGGCATTCAATGTTGGTTTTCGGCCTTGCCGCTTACATGCAGTGATTTCTCTAGATTCTCTGAACCTTTTGATGATATTATGGACCGTAGATGATTAAATCCCTAAATTCCTTGCAATGGTACGTTGAGGAACATTGCCCTTAAACTGTTCGACTATTTTCTCATGCACTTGTTCACAAAGAGGTGAACCTCGCCCCATCTTTGCTTGTGAACAACTGAGCAATTCAGGGAAGCTCCTTTTATACCCAATCATGGCACCCACCTTCTTCCCAATTAGCCTGCTCACCTGTGGGATGTTCCAAACAGGTGTTTGACGAGCATTCCTCAACTTTCTCAGTCTTTTTTGCCACCTGTCCCAGCTTTTTTTGAAACGTGTTGAAGCCATAAAATTCTAAGTGAATGATTATTTGCTAAAAACAAAGTATAATTTTGAACATTAAATATCTTGTCTTTGTAGTGTATTCAATTAAATATACGTTGAACATGATTTGCAAACGGCGGCCGACTGGTTAGAGCGTCACCCTCACAGTTCTGAGGACCCGGGGTTCAATCCCCGGCCCCGCCTGTGTGGAGTTTGCATGTTCTCCCCGTGCCTGCGTGGCTTTTCTCCGGGCACTCCGGTTTCCTCCCACATCCCAAAAACATGCATGAATTGGAGACTCTAAATTGCCCGAAGGTGTGACTGTGAGTGCGAATGGTTGTTTGTTTCTATGTGCCCTGCGATTGGCTGGCAACCAGTTCAGGGTGTACCCCGCCTCCTGCCCGATGACAGCTGGGACAGGCTCCAGCACGCCTGCGACCTTAGTGAGGAGAAGCGGGTCAGAAAATGGATGGATGGATGATTTGCAAATCATTGTATTCTGTTTTTATCTTTAACACAATGTCCGAAATTCATTGGAATTTGGGTTGTATGAAAGCAGATGGTAGATTCCTGCTCTTTCAAAGTCATCACCCAACCTGGCGTTCAAAAATGTCATCTCAACGAGAGAGCAACATCATTTGGCAAAAACATCAATTCATTTTTTAAATGTAAAAGTTATCGGCGAACAATTCCTACCTGAAATTATTGAACTCCTTAAAGAGCCCACTTTGAACCTTAATAGTACTTATTTGAAATGTTAAATCAATAAAAATCCATTTAAATTAAAAAATTATTTTAAATAAAACCCTAATAGATTTGCTGATTGGCATTCTGTGAATTGCTGCTTTAAGCCCTTTTTGTCCTCTGAACAGCTCCCAGATGGTTCGATAAAATAGATTTGCTGTTTTGGCTTTTGGTGATATAATGCATAGGCAGAAACCTGGGGCATTTACTAAAAAAATATCTCAAAATCGAAAAAGCACTTGTGATCGATGTGAAGTTCTCGTATGTCAATTTTCAAGTTTCGGTCAGTTTTTGTTGGAGCTACCTTAATCCAACTGGTTTCGGCCTCACTCTATTTAATTTGTCTAGCTCTGATGAAATGGCCAACCTTCAGCTGGCGGAGCGGTCAGTGCAAGATGACTTTCCCAATCTGAGTGAGCACAACAACCACATGGCCAAGTTGTTAACTATGGACATGTACAGCAAACTGAGGGAGAAATGTACCCCCAATGGCTTCACCATCGACGATGTCATTCAGACAGGAGTGGATAACCCAGGTGCAATTTGATCCGCTCTGGTCAAAGTCATGTCAGACTGCAACCTGGTGAGGGTTTTTGCATTGTTGTTGACTGGCTGCTATATCACTGACGAGTGTAGGTCATCCCTTTATCATGACTGTGGGCTGCGTGGCTGGCGATGAGGAGTCATACGAAGTCTTCAAAGACTTGATGGACCTTGTGATTCAGGAAAGACATGGAGGTTACAGACCATCAGGCATCCACAAGACTGACCTCGACCCAGAAGAACTGAAGGTACAAATTCAATTTTCCTGGAGCTTGATTGAAAAGAATGTTGACGTTTTATTGTAAATATTTTCTCTGCCTCCCGAGGGGGGCGACGACCTCGACCCCAACTATGTTCTGAGCGCCCGCGTACGAACAGGCCGAAGCATTCGGGGTTATTGCTTGCCACCACACTGCAGCCGGGGAGAGCGACGTGCTGTGGAGAGGATCACACTTGAAGGTAGTGACCAGACACAAGTTTGCTTTCCAGACATGTGAATCTGGATTTGATACACATCTTAGACGCCAGAAATATTTGTACGAGGAACATGATGAAAATAGATGAAACTAGGACTTAAATAACTGCATCAAGCCTGACCAAATAGCCACGACCAAACTAGGATTTTTCTTTGTAATGATTTTCCAGGCTGTCATCACAACCTCTTTGATTATTCTGGGGGTTATGCAGGTGAAATGCATGCTATGAGGTTTTAAATCTGGGCTTGCTTTTTGTTATTATCTTGCTACACAATGGATTTCCCAATAAACCTCAAAGTACAGGAAATCATACAAGGAAAGAGGTTAGCTAAGAAGTGGGACACAGAGGACCGAGGAGAAAGGAATACATTGAGATCCGACGTAGGGCAAAGGTAGAGGTGGCAAAGGCCAAACAAGCATATGATGACATGTATGCCAGTTTGGACACTGAAGAAGGAGAAAATGATCTAAACAGTGTGGCCAGACAGAGGGATAGAGATGGGAAGGATGTGCAGCAGGTTAGGGTGATTAAGGATACAGAGGGAAATATGTTGACTGGTGCCAGTAGTGTGCTAGCTAGATGGAAAGAATACTTCGAGGAGTTGATGAATGAGGAAAATGGGAGAGGAGAAGAAGCAAGTGTGGTGGACCAGGAAGTGGCAATGATTAGTAAGGGGGAAGTTAGAAAGGCATTAAAGAGGATGAAAAATGGAAAGGCAGTTGGTCTGGATGACATTCCTGTGGAGGTATGGAAACATCTAGGAGAGGTGGCTGTAGATCTTTTGACCAGCTTGTTCAACAGAATTCTAGCGGTTCAACAGAATTCTAGCGGGTGAGAAGATACGTCAGGAATGGAAGAAAAGTGTACTGGTGCCCATTTTAAAGAATAATTGTGATGTGCACACCTGTGGTAATTATAGAGGAATAAAGTTGATGAGCCACACAATGTTATGGGAAAGAGTAGTGGCGGCTAGACTCAGGACAGAAGTGAGTATTTGCGAGCAACAGTATGGTTTCATGCCTAGAAAGAGTACTGCAGATGCATTATTTGCCTTGAGGATGTTGATGGAAAAGTACAGAGAAGGTCAGAAGGAGCTACATTGTGTCTTTGTAGATCTAGAGAAAGCCTATGACAGAGTACCCAGAGAGGAACTGTGGTACTGCATGCGTAAGTCTGGAGTGGCAGAGAAGTATGTTAGTATAGTACAGGACATGTACGAGGGCAGCAGAACAGTAGTTGAGGTGTGCTGTAGGTGTGACAGAGGAGTTTGAGGTGGGACTACATCAGGGATCAGCCCTGAGCCCTTTCCTGTTTTCAGTGGTGATGCATAGGCTGACAGATGAGGTTAGACTGGAATCCCCGTGGACCATGATGTTTGCAGATGACATTGTGATCTGCAGTGAAAGCAGGGAGCTGGTGGAGGAACAGTTAGAAAGGTGGTGGCCTGCACCGGAAAGGAGAGGAATGCACATTAGCCGAAGTAAAACAATATATGTGCATGAATGAGAGGGGTGGTGGGGGAAGAGTGAGGCTACAGGGAGAAGAGATAGCAAGGGTGGAGGTCAATGGTCCAGAGCAATGGTGAGTGTGGTAAGAAAGTGAAGAAACGGGTCCAAGGAGGTTGGAACTGGTGGAGGAAGCTGTCAGGTGTGTTATGTGACAGAAGAGTATCTGCCAGGATGAAGGGCAAAGTTTATAAAAGAGTGGTGAGGCCAGCCATGATGTATGGATTAGAGACAGTGGCACTGAAGAGACAACAGGAAGCAGAGCTGGAGGTGGCGGAAATGAAGATGTTGAAGTTCGCTCTCGGAGTGACCAGGTTGGATAAAATTAGAAATAAGCTCATCAGAGGGACAGCCAAGGTTCGATGTTTTGGAGACAAAGTTATCGAGAGAGCAGACTTCGATGGTTTGAACACGTCCAGAGGAGAAATAGTGAGTATATTGGTAGAAGGATGATGAAGATGGAGCTGCCAGGCAAGAGAGCTAGAGGAAGACCAAAGAGAAGGTTGATGGATCTAGTGAGGGAAGACATGAAGGCAGTTGGTGTTAGAGGAGGATACAGGAGATAAGCTTTGGAAAGGGATGACAGATGACACGCTGTGGCGACCCCTAACGGGACAAGCCGTAAGGAAGAGAAGCAGCAATCTGGTTGCATCTTACAATTGACTGATACATTGTTTCTCTGAACTTCAAACTTTTACCGTGGCCTTCATTTGCAATGTCAACATCAGTCTACAACATTAGGTCCACTCAGTTTCTCAGATGAGTTTGTATGTTTGGGATCATGAGAAGATAAGTTTGTTTCTTGAACCTTTAGTTTTCCATCAATTTCGTAAAAGTTAATCTTTTGAGACTCAATAGACTTTTTACTAAATTCCAACCTTACGTTTCCATTTTTCCCCCCGTCATTTAAGTATAAATGTATGTATGTATGAACTAAAGGTAAATTCCAAGCATTACTGTTCTTAACAATCAATGTAATAATAATAATTCATATTTCTATACTTTTCACACCTGAACAACAACACATCACCTGTTCCAATACAGTATCAAAACCAAGGTCCAAGGTGCTACCTTGAAAGCTATATGTATGTGACCTGTATATAAATACCCATAAAAGCAGAACTGTTAAACTTCTAATGTCGAAGCCAAAGTTTTTCAGTGTACTGGAGAGCAAAATAAAAGGAACTGGCCTCACTTCCAGTACTTTCCGAGTGGAAGTCCATAAAGTAGGTACAGGTGATGGAGGTATTATAGGGCTGAGTGTAATCTTCTTGCAGCCCTGGAGTCACTAAATGGAGACCTGCAAGGGAAATACTACGCCTTGAAGAACATGACTGAGGAGGAGCAGCAGCAGCTGATTGATGACCACTTGCTTTTTGACAAGCCAGTGTCTCCTCTGCTGCTGGCCTCAGGGATGGCCCGTGACTGGCCTGATGGCAGAGGCATCTGGTGAGAATGATAATATCTCCTATAGCTGCATCAAATTCGGTCATTATGCTGTCTTTTCCCCTTAAGGCACAATGACGACAAGACATTCCTGGTTTGGGTGAACGAGGAGGACCATCTACGAGTTATCTCCATGCAGAAAGGCGGCAACATGAAGGAAGTGTTCACTCGCTTCTGCACCGGACTCAAAGAGGTTTAGCTTTCTTTTAATAGATTTGGTGGTTAACAAAAGCAAGGTCAAAAGGATGTTAATGCCAGTTATTAACTTAATCGCTTTGGTGTATTTTTTTTTTATAGATGGAGTCATTGTTCAAAGAAAAAGGAGAAGAATTCATGTGGAATGAGCACCTTGGATACATTCTAACTTGTCCATCCAACCTGGGTACTGGCCTGCGTGCTGGTGTACATGTGAAACTTCCAAATATGAGCCAACACCCCGACTTTGAGGAAGTACTTCAGCGGCTGAGACTCCAGAAACGTGGAACTGGTACATTTTTAAAGAGTGTTTTGTCAAAGTGGTGGAAACACAAACTAAGCACTGACATTAAAATAAGAATGTATCATTTGTCAAACAGGCGGAGTAGACACTGATGCCGTGGATGGAGTCTTTGACATCTCTAACGCTGACAGACTGGGCTTCTCTGAGGTGGAGCTGGTGCAGATGGTTATCGATGGGGTCAAGGTGCTGGTAGAGATGGAGAAGAGACTGGAGATACAAGAGCCAATTGATAACCTCATGCCTAGCGTCCAGAGGTATAACCAGATAACAATTGTCTTCGAAGTCCAATTCTGGACTCACGCTTTCATGTATTTCTATTTAGAATCTCAAAAGAACCTGAGGAAAAGCCTCAGCCTGAGCCAAAGAAGCTGTCAGCTGAGGAGGAGTTCCCAGATCTCAGTCAGCACAACAACTACATGGCCAAGTACTTAACCTTAGACATGTACAAAACACTGAGGGAGCGCACTACAGCCAATGACTTCACTATAGATGATGTCATCCAGACAGGCGTGGACAATTCTGGTAGCTACCATAACATGCTCTTGTCCGCCAATTAAGTAAAGTTGTTCATCTGCATGTCCCTCTTTCCACTGTTGACCATATTACACAATGATAATGCATGCAGGTGACCCTTTTATCATGACGATGGGATGTGTGGCTGGAGATGAGGAGTCATATGATGTCTACAAAGACATGATGGACCTTGTGATTCAGGATAGACATGGAGGTTACAAACCAACTGACAAGCACAAGACCGACTTAAATCCAGAGAAACTAAAGGTGCAGCAGTGTGTCACCAGGACCTTGATAATATTGCAAATACAGAACTGACAATGTTCACGATTGTTTTCTGTTGTGCCTCCTAAGGGAGCCGAGGACCTTGACCCCAACTATGTTCTGAGTTCCCGTGTCCGCACTGGTCGCAGCATCCGTGGCTTCTGCCTGCCGCCACATTGCAGCCGTGGAGAGAGACATGCTGTGGAGAAGCTCTCCATCCAAGGTAATGACACACCTTTGTAAGATCCCAACCATAAATCTTGACTTGTATGGAAAAAGTGAACATTATCCTCTGGTGCTCTTGCAGTTCTGGAATCACTGACTGGAGACCTAAAAGGGAAATACTATGCATTAAAGGACATGACGGAAGCTGAGCAGCAGCAGATGATACATGACCACTTCTTGTTTGAAAAGCCAGTGTCCCCTCTGCTGCTGGCCTCAGGGATGGCCCGAGATTGGCCCGACGGCAGGGGCATATGGTGAGACACGCTGCCAATTAATCTGGAATAGTTATGACATTTGGAATTGACATGATATTTTCATTCAAAGGCATAACGAATACAAGACGTTCCTGGTGTGGGTGAATGAGAAGGACCATCTGAGGGTGATCTCAATGCAAAAAGGAGGCAACATGACGGAAGTGTTCACTCGCTTCTGTGATGGACTTGCAGAGGTTTATATTTTATTCATTGAATATATAATCCCCTTTAGTTGATTTTGAGGATCTGATGTTTAATACATGGTTATCTTAATGATCTGATCATATTTAGATGGAGTCCTTGTTCAAGACGAAAGGTCATGTATTTATGTGGAATGAGCACCTTGGCTACATTCTGACTTGTCCATCCAACCTGGGAACTGGTCTGCGCGCAAGTGTTCATGTGAAGCTGCCAAACATGAGCAAGCACCCAGAGTTTGATGAGGTTCTTAGGAGACTGAGGCTGCAAAAACGTGGAATAGGTACAGGTAAATCTGCTCCAAGTGATGTAATTTATTTCAAAACTAAACCTTAAAATGCTGAAGTTCACAACAGATCTTATGTTTGTATCAGGTGGTGGGGACACAGCTGTTGTGGATGGAGTCTTTGACATCTCCAACATTGACAGACTGGGTTACTCTGAGGTGAAACTGGTCCAGATGGTGGTCGATGGGATCAGGGTGCTGGTAGAGATGGAAAAGAGGCTGCAAATGGATGAGTCCATTGACGACCTAATGCCCAGCAACATTGAGCTGAAGGGTTTGACAGCTCAGGACGAGTTCCCAGATGTCAGTAAGCACAACAACCACATGGCCAAAATATTAACTTTGGAGATGTATAAGAAGCTGAAGGATCGCACAACTCCCAATGGCTTCACCATTGATGATGTCATCCAGACAGGCGTGGATAATCCAGGTACACTAACTCACCCTGAGAGTTGGTCATTATTTGGACTTTGATTTGGGGATTGACTAATACTATATAATGTGTGCAGGTCATCCCTTCATCATGACAGTAGGCTGTGTGGCTGGAGATGAGGAGTCTTATGACGTCTTCAGAGAGCTGCTGGACCTTGTGATTGAAGAGAGACATAGAGGTTACAAAGCCAAAGACAATCACAAGACTGATCTCAACCCAGATAATCTGAAGGTGTAGCAGCATTTCACAATGACTTGGCCACAACATTTGTACTGCAGAGAAACCAATTTGCTGTATTACGTATGCTTCAGGGGGGTGATGACCTTGACCCAGAATATGTTCTGAGCTCCCGAGTCAGAACAGGCCGCAGCATCCGTGGTTTCTGTTTGCCACCACTGTGCAGTCGTGGAGAGAGACGTGCCATTGAGAAGCTCTCTGTTGAAGGTAAAAGTGCAGATAATTGTGAGGTTCAAGTGGCTGCAGGTTGTATATCGTATCACTGAACACTAACATTGAGTTTTCAAAATTTAGCCCTGGACTCACTGAGTGGAGACCTACAGGGAAAATATTACGCCTTGAAGAACATGACCGAGGAAGAACAGCAGCAGCTGATTGATGACCACTTGCTGTTCGACAAGCCAGTGTCCCCTCTGCTGCTGGCTTCAGGGATGGCCCGTGACTGGCCTGACGGTAGAGGCATCTGGTAAGACGCTACATAGCTGGCCTTCTTGGGTGCATTTCACCAGAGAATACATATAACATTCATGCTTTCTTTCAAGGCACAATGAAAACAAGACATTCTTAGTGTGGGTGAATGAGGAGGACCATCTGCGAGTGATCTCCATGCAGAAAGACAGCAACATGAAGGAAGTGTTCACTCGCTTCTGCTGCGGACTCAAAGAGGTTTTGAGAAATCCAAGAGAAAAATGTTTGATCAATTTTGTCTTGTGATGACCTGATTACCATCTGTTTTAGATTGAGTCCTCGATTAAGCAGAAAGGCGAAGCATTCATGTGGAATGAACACCTTGGCTACATCCTGACTTGCCCCTCCAATCTAGGCACTGGTCTACGTGCCGGTGTGCATGTGAAGCTGCCAAACATGAGCAAGCACCTTGAGTTTGAGGAAGTTCTTAGGAGGCTGAGGCTCCAGAAACGTGGAACTGGTACATGCAAACTTTTGGTCAAGGTTATCTTATTTGTAGAGAATTGTTTGAAGTAAATTTAATCACTTCTATTCATCAGGTGGCGTCGACACAGATGCTGTGGACGGGGTTTTTGACATTTCCAATGCCGACAGGCTGGGTTTCTCTGAGGTGCAGCTAGTCCAGTTGGTGGTCGTTGGAGTCAAGCTGCTAGTAGAGATGGAGAAAAGGCTAGAGAAGGAAGAGCCCTTTGATGACCTAATGCCATCTGACCTTCAGCTTAATGTGTTCTCTGCTGAGGAAGAGTTCCCAGATCTCAGTCAGCACAACAACCACATTGCAAAGTCCTTAAGCCTGGAAATGTACAAGACGCTGAGGCAGCGTTGCACCCCTAATGGCTTTACCATAGATGATGTTATTCAGACAGGTGTAGATAATCCAGGTACAGTACCTTGCTTTAAGTCAATTCCACACTTTTATTTCAATTCTGCATTTTGTCTGTTCTCTCCCTGTGCGTAGGTCACCCCTATATCATGACTGTGGGCTGTGTGGCTGGAGATGAGGAGTCATACCATGTCTTCAAAGACTTGATGGACCTTGTGATTCAGGAAAGACATGGAGGATACAAATCAAGAGATATGCACAAGACTGACCTGGACCCAAATCACCTAAGGGTAAAGCAGCATTTTACCAGGACCATTTTAAGACTAATATTTGATTGGTATGGCCGAAAAACCCAATGTCTGCTCTGCCTTCCAAGGGGGGCGACGACCTGGACTCGAAGTACGTTCTGAGCTGCCGAGTCCGAACAGGGCGCAGCATCCGTGGTTTCTGCTTGCCGCCACTGTGCAGTCGTGGAGAAAGGCGTGCTTTGGAGAAGCTTTGCATTGGAGGTAAGCCTCAGGCTTTATGAAGAAGCCAGATTGTGCCATTTAGTAACTGCAGGGGACAAAACTAAATAATTTGATCTTACTTGGTGCTCTGCCTGCAGCTCTAGATACACTATCTGAAGACCTTAAGGGGACATATTATGCCTTGAAAAGTATGACAGAGGCTGAACAGCAGCAGCTAATCGATGACCACTTCCTGTTTGACAAGCCAGTGTCCCCTCTACTGGTGGCCTCAGGGATGGCCCGTGACTGGCCTGATGGCAGAGGCATCTGGTAAGAGCTTGTCCTAAATTTGGATAAGATTTAGGAAGATAAACCATGAATGTTATTCCTTCAAAAGGCACAATGACAACAAAACATTCCTGGTGTGGGTGAACGAGGAGGACCATCTGCGAGTGATTTCAATGGAGAAGGGTGGCAACATGAAGAACGTGTTCAGTCGCTTTTGCACTGGACTCAAAGAGGTTTGTTGATAAACATTAATTGTTGGTTAAATATCGGGGGATAATGCATAATCCTGAACATTAATTGTTGGTTAAATATCGGGGGATAATGCATAATCCTGTGATGACCTTACTTGGTCTTGTTCAGCTCGAGGATGTGATTAAGGAGAAAGGTGAGGCCTTCATGTGGAATGAGCATCTCGGCTACATCCTGACTTGCCCCTCCAACCTGGGTACTGGTCTGCGTGCTGGTGTACACGTAAAACTTCCAAACATGAGCAACCACCCCAAGTTCGAGGAGGTTCTTAAGAAGCTGAGGCTCCAAAAACGTGGAACCGGTACATGCATCCTCCTTTGGTTGCGAGGCATCCTGTGTGTGCTTGATTCCCTGGAGTACGCTGATTTCTTTTTTCTCTCAGGTGGCGTGGACACAGCTGCTGTAGATGGAATCTTTGACATATCAAATGGCGACCGACTCGGCTTCTCAGAGGTGCAGCTTGTCCAGATTGTGGTTGATGGTGTCAAGTTGCTGGTGGATATGGAGAAGAAGCTGGAAAAGGGTGGCTCCATCAACTCCCTGATGCCTGGTAAACTTAAGATGAGGAAGCTTTCACCTGAGAACGACTTTCCAGATCTCACTATGCACAACAACTACATGGCCAAGTTTTTAACACTGGATCTGTATAAAACACTGAGTGAGCGTAAAACCCCTTATGGCTTCACCATTGACCGCATCATCCAGCCAGGCGTGGATAATCCAGGTACAAAGTAACTGTTCATTCTGAGACTTTACGATGGGAGATGTTACAGTCCGGTCCGATTTGGTGAGGATTTCACCATCTGGTCTATCCATTCCACTGTGTTGATGTGTGCAGGTACCCCATTCACTATGTCTCTGGGTTGTGTGGCTGGCGATGAGGAGTCGTATGAGGTCTTCAAAGAGCTGCTGGACCTTGTCATTGAGGATAAACATGGAGGTTATAAACCAACAGACATGCACAAGAGTGAATTCAACCCTGACAGCCTCGTGGTAAAGCAGAGTTCTTTCTTAATCATAAAGACACATTGTGTAAGGATTTGTACTGTAATTCTTGTTTCGCCCCCAAGGGGGGTGACGACCTTGACCCCAACTATGTTCTGATTTCCCGTGTCCGAGCGGGTCGCAACATTCGCGGCTTCCGCTTGCCGCCACATTGCACCCGTGGAGAAAGGCGTTTTCTAGAGCAGGTCTCCATCGAAGGTAATGGTTTTGGGCTGCTTGACACGATAGAAATATCTCTCACAGAAATGTGGAACTTGTGCAATCTTGGATGTGTAAATGTTCCTTTTCTGCAGTTTTGGGATCACTAACTGGAGATCTGAATGGGAAATACTTGTCATTGAAGAGCCTTTCAGAAGCTGAGCAGCAGCAGATGATAGACGACCACTTGCTGTTTGAGAAGCCAGTGTGTCCTCTGCTACTGTCCTCAGGGATGGCCCGTGATTGGCCTGATGGCAGAGGTGTCTGGTGAGAAATGACTGCCTCCCAATGTTTTCGATACATGGAAACAGAAAGTCAAATTCATGTCTTCTCTTGAAAGGCACAATGATGGGAGTACATTCTTGGTGTGGGTGAATGAAGAGGAGCATCTAAAAGTGATCTCCATTGAGAAAGGTGGCAACATGAAGGCAGCGTTGACTCGCTTCTGCAGTGGAATTCAAGAGGTATGTTCAATAAAATCAAACAAATTCACGACGCAGACATTGACTCTGACCTCATAGCACTGTTTGTTTATAGGTCGAGTCCAAGCTCAATGAGAAAGAGCTTGAATTCATGCGGAATGACCACTTAGGCTACATCTTGACTTGCCCATCCAACCTGGGCACTGGTCTGCGTGCTGGTGTGCATGTGAAGCTGCCCAACATGAGCAAACGCCCTGAGTTTGAGGATGTTCTTAAAAGGCTGAGGCTTGAGAACCGTGGAACTGGTATACAGCTTTCTTTGGTTCAAATGCGATTTGCCTTCAAGTCAGGCCTTGAAATGTTATTTGTTCTTCAGTGGGGGTGGACACTGCGGCAGCTAGTGGAGTCTTTGACATCTCCAATGCTGACAGAATGGGCTTCTCTGAGGTGCAGCTGGTGCAAGTGGTCGTGGACGGCATAAAGGTGCTCGTGGAGATGGAGAAGAGGCTTGAGATGGAAGAGGGTATTGATGACCTGATGCCCATCCAGAAGTAGAACCACTGACAACTTGACTTTACACCGATCTGATCGGCTTGATCGGTATCGGCCGATAATTAGCATTTTATGCTGATCGGCTTTAATGACATAATTCGCTAATCTGATCAATGACGTCCGCAAAAGACATTTACTCCGCGCCACCGTCGTGTACAGTATTTGAATATTTGAATCCAAAAGCTAGTTGATTTTTAGCCTTGTCGCGTGTATTATGAGGTCTTTTACGATCACTGGGCTTTATCTTGTCAACTCAAACGCGACCGGATACATTCGTTACCATGGCTACGGCGACAATGGATCGCGCCGCGTGTATTAGAAGAACAAAATGGGGAAAAACGCATGGTGGTAGTCACAGATGCTCGGAAGAAGACGTTCATGCAACGATACCTTGATGTATGTTCACGTACTTTTAATACGGCTCACAAGTAGCCAACAAAACGTGATGTAGCCTAGCAAGCTAGTGCTAGCACGAACGGTTGTACGTTAACATGCCAGCATTTTGTCGACTCATGCTGTAAAGTTTCGATGTGAAATAATTACAGTAATTACAGTAAGGTAGCGCCCATTATTTCTGTCATGTAATGTTGCTTTGACCTGACAAGAACACATGGAGCGACTAGCGAATACTTTTAAAAAAAAAAAAACAATTTAAATGACTTGTTTGTCATTTAAATAGACACATTACGCCATCTTGTGATCGGATCGGTTATCGTTTTTTTAAACTATGATCGGCCCCAAAAATCCTGATTGTGTAAAGCCTACTGACAACTCTCCTCAGTTTACTTTAGTGTTTCCAGCCAAGCATTTTGTCTCAATTTTCTGTTCATGGTTTGTCTTTCAAACATTTCTGTAGTATTCTAAAACTGTGAAACTGTTAAGATGAACGTGAAATAAAGTGATTCACCCTTAGAACACCCCCTGTGCGCGAATGCAATTGTCACCATGCCTTGTAATACATTTTCAGGTGTATCCTCTTTCCACAAATGCTTGAGATATCTATTTCTACACCTTAATTTGAATTCTATTGATATGATGAGCACACTTCGGTCTAAAGTATTTAGCTTAGACAAGATAGTAACAGCGCAGGGGTGCGCCACTCATACGACCCAGTAAATTAAAAGGGTCAGGTTAAATTCAAATGGTTAGCACGTTTGCATGTTCTTGTGCCTGTGGGTTAATTTTACATTTTTTTTTATAACCTCAAAGGCTCGAATAATATTTGAATACTGCAAAGACAAGATATTTAATGTTCAAACTGATAAACTTGATTTGTTTTTAGCAAATAATCATTACCTTAGAATTTTATGGCTGCAACACCTTCCAAAAAAGCTGGCACAGGGTCATGTTTACCACTGTTACATCACCTTTTCTTTTAATAACCAATAAACGTTTGGGAACTGCAGACACAATTGTTGAGAAGCTTTGTAGGTGGAATTCTTTCCCATTCTTGCTTGATGTACACCTTCAGCTGTTCAACATTCTGGTGTCTCCGCTGTCGCATTTTACGCTTCAAAATGCGCCACACATTTTCAATGGGAGACAGGTCTGGACTGCTGGCAGGCCAGTGTGGTACACACTGCACTCTTACTATGAAGCCACGCTGTTGTAACACGTGCAGAATGTGGTTTGGCATTGTCTTGCTAAAATAAAGAGGGGCATCCATGAAAAAGATGCTGCTTGGATGGCAGCATATGTTTCTCCAAAACCTGTATGTTGTACCTTCCAGCATTAATGGTGCCCTCACAGATGTGTAAGTTACCCATGCCATTGGCACTAACACAGCCCCATACCATCACAGATGCTGGCTTTTGAACTTTGCATCCATAAGAGTCCGGATGGTCGTCTTTGGCCCGGAGTACACGACATCCACAATTTACAAAAACAATTCAAAATGTGGACTTGTTGGACCACATGAGTTCGGGCAAAATGTGGACTTGTTGGACCACATGAGTTCGGGCCCAGAGAAGCCGGTGTTGTTGATAAATGGCTTCTGCGTTGCATAGTAGAGTTTCAAGTTGCACTTACGGATGTAGCACCGAACTGTATTTACTGACATAGGTTTTCTGAAGTGTTCCTGAGCCCATGTGTTGATATCCTTTACACATTGATGTCGGTTTTTGATACAGTGCGACCTGAGTGATCGAAGGTTACAGGCATTCAATGTCGGTTTTCAGCCTAGCCGCTTACATGCAGTGATTTCTCCAGATTCTCTGAACCTTTTTCTGATATTATGGACCGTAGACGATGAAATCCCTAAATTTCTTGCAATTGTACATTGAGGAACATTGTCCTTAAAACTGTTTGGCTATTTTCTCACGCACTTGTTAACAAAGAGGTGAACCTCGCCCCATCTTTGCTTGTGAATGACTGTGCAATTCAGGGAAGCTCCTTTTATACCCAATCATGGCACCCACCTGTTCCCAATTAGCCTGTCCGCCTGTGGGATGTTCCAAATAGGTGGTTGATGAGCATTTCTCAACTTTCTGTCTTTTTTGCGACCTGTCCCAGCTTTTTTGGCATGTGTTTCAGCCATAAAATTCTGATTTGCTAAAAACAATAGTTTATCAGTTTGAACATTAAATATCTTGTGTGTATTTGTAGTATATTCAATTAAATATAGGTTGAGCATGATTTTCAAATCAGTGTATTCTGTTAACACAATGTCCCAACTTCATTGGAATTGGGGTTGTAAAACGTCTCCACGACCCTGTAAAAATTTCATTTATGTAAAAAATCAAATTACAATAAAGAAATTCTTTAAGGTTATTTGTAACTACATATTTAGTTTAGCCAATTAGCCAAAAAGCTTATTATCTTAAGCATACTGCACATCTATGGGAAAGTCTGAAGGGGGGTTTACACTTGAGACGCCCTCAAAATTGGAAACATGCTAAACACTCCGGGAATAAAGGAGTTTATTTTGCCAGGCAGATAATAATCTATACGGTGTTAGTTTTAGGGTATACAAGGACACCTTTTGTTAAATTATTCCAACATCCATTTTCTTTTTCCATTACACTCATTTGGGTTCATGGTAAGCTGGAGCCTTTCCCAGCTGACTGAGCGAGATGCTGGGGACACCCTTGACTGGATGCCAGCCAATCGCAGGGCACATATGGACAAAAAACTATTCACTCACGTTCACACCTATGGACAATTTAGTCTTCATTTATCCTGACGTGTGTTTTGGAAATGTGGGAGTGCCCTGAGAAATACCCTCCCCCCCATAACAATGAAGAATCGTCTTGTCTCATTTCACTGAACTGCCACTGAACAAGCTTAACTTGACTTTTAATGTTCACTCTCTGTTAGTACAGAAATTATGTGCATCATTTTATTTTATGATTTTTTTTTTTTTTTTTTACAAATGTTAATTGGTAACCCGAAGGCGGCACAGTGGATGACTGGTTAGCATATCTGTCTCAGAGTTCTGAGGACCGGGGTTCAATCCCCGGCCTCCCCTCTGTGGAGTTTGCATGTTCGACCCGTGCCTGCCTTGGTTTTTTCCGGGTACTCCGGTTTTCTCCCACAAAAATACACGGCAGGTTATTTGAAGTCTCTAAATTGTCCGTAGGTAGGAATGTGAGTGCGAATGGTTGTTTATATGTGCCCTGTGATTGGATGGCAACCAGGCCAGGGTGTAACCCCGCTTCCTGCCCGCAGTTAACTGGGATTGGCTCCAGCATACCCGTGACGAGTGACAATAAGCGGTGTAGAAAATTGATGGATGGTAACCTGAAAATGTTCAGAATATGAATGAATAGAAACGGAATTATCATCTCTGGTACTTTTGGGCAGACCCTAAAAAGGTTGCTGCTCATTTATTTTTTTGACCATTGAAAATATTTTTAAACCTTACAGATCAGTATTTATAATACACACACTTTAAAAAAAACCTTTGCTTCTCTTTTAATGAGAGCAAAGCCACATGAATGAGAAAACCCAAAAAGGGCTTTAAGTCTCATGGGGAAAAAAAAAAAAATGGCACCGTCACGAGAAGCAAACAAACATGAATACAGGGATGGATGTATATTTACAGGATACAGAAGGAGCATGAGGAAGGACTGCAGGCAAAACAGGCAGAATCCATGGACATAAAGAACGGATGAGGTGACTTGACACTAAATAAGGCCACAAAAGGAACTAAGAAAATGAAGAGGGCAATATGTCAGATGACCCATTAGTTAAGCCAAAGATGAGAGGCACTCTTGAGTTTCCTCTAGTGTTACACCACCTCATTCACATGCAGCTGGTTACATTACAGTACGTGAATTTTCTTATTGTCAATAAACTGTATGTGATCAAAACAAAACAACAAACCAATCAAATCCTTTTTGTACAGCATATTTTCCTGTAACAAATAGATTTAAAAAATTCAACTCTTTGTGCTGGCATCATTCTGCTAAAATTTGCATTCTAAAGCTAGATCATGATCCTTTGAAGAAGCACTTATAAGCTTGACCTTCTAAGTGCTTCTTCAAAGGATCATGATTACGGCGTTTTAAAACCATTAAGAGGATAAAATCAGAAACGCACGTAGAAATGGTGTTAAGGTATGAGTAAGATAGGTGATGTTGACTAGTTTTGTTTTTTGTCTCCAAGGAAGTTTGGTTGACAATATGAAAAAGCACTACTCTTCAGTGATGTCATCCATTGACTCTTCCAGTGGAAGTGTCAGTTCCAAGAGCCACAGCACTGACCTACAAAGTGTCCCGCTGATGCATTCAGTGACAGCAGTAGCAATGCATAGAATGTCCCACTGCACAGCTTTATGAGGGATGCACAATTGAAGTAACTGAACCACCATCACATCTGGTGGTCAAAGATGGGACACAGACGAGAAAAGGAGAAATAAAATAGTCCGGAACACTCCCTTTTCATTTGAAACAGTAACAGATTCCTGCAGACTCGAGGAGTGTTTGTTGGAGAAGGGGGCATCCACTCAGGTCAGCATATATATATATTTTAAAAAAGTCCAATTGTCTTCTTCGTGACAAATGTCCATTGTGATTTTGACAGCATGGCGGCCTTCTTCACATCGAGCCAACAGCTGGTGTGCAAACACGTGACCATTACTCTCTGGCTCTGGGAACTGATTCCTGTTACAAAAAGGCTTGTCACTGTAAACTTGGACCAAGTGGAGGCTGCCTCCTGTTACCGTTGAACCTCTTTGACCGCCAAGATGCGAGTCAGCATGCTCTGCAGAATTGTATGATGTAGTGTATGAGAAGTATACCAGTAGGAACTGCGGGGAAAGAAAAGGAGAGGAGAGTGAAATAATGACAGCAGAAGTCAACGCGCATTTCATTTGACATAAAAATACAGTGAAACCTGCAATGTAGAATGTGAAAGTGAAAAAATACTGAAAGACATTGTGGTGTCATGGTTTAAAGGTCAATTTTCTATGCAGAGGAAACCGCACATTTGCGTGGCCTACCTGCACTCCATCTCCCATGCACCTGACCCACAACAATTATTTTGTAGAAATTGGTCATTTGTTGCCATGGAAACAGCATTGCTAATTTGTTTTTTTTCTTGGTGGTATTTGAAATGATGCGTTTGTTCTCTTGTTACTTCCCTATAGAATCACAAACTAGGGGTGCACGAAGTTTCAAAGATGGTATAAAACACAAAATAGTTTCCTGTACAAAATTTGACTTAAGCCCCAAAAAAAGGAAATTTAAAAAATAAATCACAGCATTTTAAAATGCACTTCAATGCTACTGCCAGTTGGCCTGTTTTTTACAATGTAAAATGAAAGATGTGCACCTATCTTGTGGCAGGTTTTTTTGTCACGTATTATTTTGTCATGTTTTAATCATGTTTTGTTGTCTTTTTTGACATCGTGTTGAAGCGGTTGTGTGCATGACTCAATTCCTTTGAGAAAGGCTGCTATGAGGGACAGAAACAAACTCAAATGCACTCTGCACCCTTATAATAATAATTTAAAAAAAAATACTTGGCAAGATAAAGGAGAGCCACAGTATAACGCTGCTTAGCAAACAGACGACTTTAAATGGTAGTCAAATTCAAGTTTTCTGACCTGTGTGTGTGGACATTGCGTTCAGGCTGGAGGTAAAACATGTCACTCCTCTTCAATGTTGTTGGCGGGCTATTGGCGGGAGGGAGGGAGAGAGAGAAAGATTTATTTGACTAAAACTTCACCATCTTCTCAATGTATTTGTTTTCTAGATATTAACTATCGTAGTTGTGTGTTTTCCCTATGCGTTTTCTCACACTATGGCTTCCTTCCACAAAACCATGCATGCGAGGTTAATTGAAGAATGCCTGGATGACTAGATTTTAACAAAGGTGTCTTCAGTACGGCTATACAGTACATCGACATGACAGCCCATAAAATATAATAATAAATGTGCTGTAGCTCGTTCCGCTCATATGTTTGGTATGGTGTGTGCGTTTGTGTCTTACCATCTCGAGAGATAGAACTCATAGAGTCTGACTGGACAGTGCAGAGGATTGGTAACATTTTCTGCCATCTCCATGTCACCATCTTCCTTTTCTTGCCTTTTTTTCATTCGCTCTAAAAACAATAATCAGTGACATTAAGTTAAAGGTTTCTCAACAATACACATTGATCATTTGAGGGAGGAAATGAGTTCATCTGAGATCTTAGCAATCACTCTAAAATATGTTACATATCATCGTGCTCCAGATGCAGATGTGCTACACGTACCCGTCTCTCCACGGCTGGAAGTAGCAGCACCGCTTCGCTGGTATCTGAGGTAGAGGACTTTGCCCGCTCGAGTGCAGGGTTTTGTGTGCAAACTGAAGTTGGAAAAAGAGAGGCTTTGGTGCTGCGCCAACGTGGTGAAGTGGAAGTTCTTGGTGTAAAAGAAGAGAAGTGTGTTGAGCAACACGATGGGGGAGTAAGCGCCCAGCTGCTTACACTCCCACAGGAAGGACTCCTCAACTCGAGAGGACACGGGGCTACCTGGAGGGGGAGAAGAGCGCAATGGCAAACACCTGAGTTAAGTAAATAGCATCAAGTCTGGTGTTAAGTAACTGTACATTATATAGAGTTTAGTTTTAGGACGTAACACAAATTCAATTGTACATATTCAAAAAGGTTTAGGACGCTGTAGAATTTAAAGAGAGCGAGAATAAGAAAAAAGGAATAAAGTGGTACCTTGACTTACGAGTGCCCCAACTTGGGAATTTCTTGAGTTAAGAGCTGTCACTGGATCAATGTTTTGCTTTGTGTTCCGAGACAAGATTTTTTTCATGAGCAAGTGTCATATACACTGCCGCTCGAGTGAAGTGGGAAAAAAAGCAGAGCGACAGCCACCGATGCACTTTGTGGCGTTTATTGAATGCGATATGCAGAGCTGACAACCTATAAAAATTCACTTCCAGAACAATTTGCCCAACTTTTTCTGTATTTCCATATTTCAGAAAGTATTCAGACCCACTTAAACTGTTCACTCTTTGTTATATTGCAGCCATTTGCTAAAATAATTTAAGTTGATTTTTTTCCCCTTTGGAGATTTATTAAAAATGAAAAACTAAAATATCACACAGCCATAAGTATGTAGACCCTTTGCTGTGACACTCATATATTTAACTTGGGTGTTGTCCATTTCTTCTGATCATCCTTGAGATGGTACTACACCTTCATTGGAGTCCAGCTGTGTTCTACTAAATACTGAGCAAAGGGTCTGAATACTTATGGCTGTGATATTTCAGTTTTTCGTTTTTAATAAAACTGCAGAAATGTCAACAACTACTTTTTTTCTGTCAATATGGGGTGCTGTGTACATTAATGAGGAAAAATAAAACTGATTTTAGCAAATGGCTGCAATATAACAGAGTGAAAAATGTAAGGGCCTCTGAATACGTTCCATACCCACTGTAAATCAGATCTCAAACGTCAAAATTAAAACTCAGCACTCTATTTTCCAAACAAACAATTAACATTGCTGATAGACTGAACTGGATAGTTCATGTATGGACAATAGTTTTGGTTTCTATTTTGTGCAATGTACGTCTTGTACGCAGACAAGAAGTACATGTAAGAAGAAGAAATGTAATTACATCATCTCTTGCATGCTATTTAGATTACATATTTATATTTCCTATGTCCACAATTGCTGTTGAAAAAAATGCATATTACCCAATTGTGGGACTAATAAATGTTATCTTGTAGTAAAAAATATTTATTAACAATAATACTTATATACTTTTAACCTGCCCACGTTCTGATGGGACCTGTGCACTGACGTACTGATTCCTTTCCGGTTTAGACGCGGCGTCCTGTGTGAACGTTTGTTATTTCATTGTTACATCTCTAAACAAGTATTAATTGGCCTGTTATTTTGATGTTCAAAGTTTGTTACACTCCGTGAAAACGCGGTTCCAGGCAGACCTACGTGACAAGTGTATTGTTTCATCAAAATTGTATTTTATATAATATTAGGCGTGGAGTTAACATCAGTGAACATACCACTGGGCAGCTGTTTAGGTTTCCAGAGTCGCAGCATCCCGGAGATCTCCATTGCAAACTGACTGTACAGCTCATCGGTGAAAATGTTCTCGATGCGGGCCTTCATGAACAGATACTGTCCACACAGAGGGAGACAAAAGCAAACAAGATGAAAGGTAAGGATAAAGTGAAACACAATCAAATAAGGTGGGTTGTGACAGAAAGAACAAGATCGCAGATACAAGCGGCCAAAATGAGCTTCCTCCGCAGGGTGCCCCGGGCTCTCCGTTAGAGATAGGGTGAGAAGCTTGGTCATCCAGCAGGCGCTCATTCGAGCCGCTGCTCCTCCGAATCGAGAGGAGTCTGATGAGGTGGTTTGGGTATCTGATTAGGATGGCCCCTGGACGCCTCCCTGCTGAGATGTTCCTCGCGCGTCCAACCAGGAGGAGGTCCCGGGGTAGACCTGGGACACGCTGGAGAGACTACATCTCCAGGCTCGATTGGGAACGCGTTGGGATCCCCCGGAAGAGCTCGATGAAGTGGCTGGGAAGAGGGAATTCTGGACTTCCCTGCTTAAGCTGCTGTTCCAGTGACCCGACCCCAGATAGGCGGAAGATAATGGACGGACAATCAAATTAGAGAAGCTCACAAGTAATGCAAATACCTGCTGTATCCCCAGGCAGAGGTAGAAAATGCTGTCAGGGCTGTAGGCATCGCCGTTCGGCCGACGCACTTCTTTGATAAAGCAAGACAGAGCGTAGCTCAGCTCAGCAGAATCACACTGCAGAATATCCTCTTTAACAACCACTGGATTGGCTAGAAATGGAAGAGAATGCGAGCTATAACCAAAATGATCAAATATATCCTGTAAAAGCAACAGAATAAGACAACGATTTTTGCTCACATCTTCTAGAACGCGTGTTGTGTTGCTGCACCCAACTCTTCCATGCTTTAACACCATACATGTAGTTCAATTCGAAGGTGACTGGAGTCACAAGAACACTGTGGTCTAACGAGCCAGTTCGCCTTCGACCCTGCATCAACACAAATGCAATGAATAAGGGGCAGGTTAGTAAGATGATTGTACAGAGAACATGCAAGAACAAGGACATTGACTTCTGCCCAATGATGAGCTTTCTGGCTACGTATTTATTATGTGACTCTCAAAGTCTTTTTCAGCTGCTGTCAGCAGCAAATCAAAATAACAATCTAAAAAAAACAAGTTCTCAAGCAACCGGCAACAAAAATTTTTATCAAACGTTAGAAGACTATAGGAGGCTGATAGGAGAGGACTACCGCAAATTCTCATGTAGAATGAGCATTTGGAAAAGAAAAAAAATCGTCAAAAGTCAATGGAATGCATTATACATATTATTATTCATTTGCACTGACAAGGGGCTGGATTGCTGTTTGATTATTGATAGATTTTAGGTGCTGTCTTGGCTTTCCATGCCTTTTTGCACCTTCCTTTCTTCATGTGTTCAATACTTTTTCCCTGTGTCATTTCACATTTTGACACACAATTTAATTTCTGATCTTATTTGTTCTACTTTCTTTGTACATATGGATTACTTGGGTTGTTCCCAACTTCTAGTTAAAATTTCAGGTCAATAGCACCTTTGGAAGTATATTTCGTTAGAAAAATGGTGACGTGTCCATCCATCCATTTTCTACCGCTTATCCGAGGTCGGGTCGCGGGGGCAGTAGCTTTAGCAGAGACGCCCAGACTTCCCTCTCCCCAGCCACTTCATCCAGCTCTTCCGGGGGGATCTCGAGGCGTTCCCAGGCCAGCAGAAGGACGTAGTCTCTCCAGCGTGTCCTGGGTGGTCCCCGGGGTCTCCTCCCGGTGGGACGTGCCCGGAACACCTCACCAGGGAGACGTTCGGGAGGCATCCGAATCAGATGCCCCAGCCACCTCATCTGGCTCCTCTCGATGTGGAGGAGCAGCGGCTCTACTCTGAGATCCTCCCGGATGACCGAGCTTTTCACCCTATCTCTAAGGGAGAGCCCGGACACCCTGCGGAGGAAACTCATTTCGGCCGCTTGTGTCCGGGATCCGGGCTCGTGACCATAGGTGAGGGTAGGTAAGCCTTTCGGCTTAGCTCCTTCTTTACCACAACGGATCGATACAAAGTCCGCATCACTGCAGACGCTGCACCGAACCGCCTGTCGATCTCCCGTTCCACAAGACCCCAAGTTACTTGAACTCCTCCACTTGGGGCAGGATCTCATCCCTGACCTGGAGAGGGTACGCCACCCTTTTCCGACTGAGGACCATGGTCTCAGATTTGGAGGTACTGATTCTCATCCCAGCCGCTTCACACTCAGCTGCGAACTGCTCCTGTGAGAGTTGGAGGTCACGGCTTGATGAAGCCAACAGAACCACATCATCTGTAAAAAGCCGAGATGCAATTCTGGGGCCACTAAACCGGACCCCTTCTACACCTCGGCTGTGCCTAGAAATTCTGTCCATAAAAGTTATGAACAGAATCGGTGACAAAGGGCAGCCTTGGCGGAGTCCAACCCTCACTGGAAACGAGTCCGACTTACTGCCGGATATGCGGACCAAACTCTGACTCCGGTCGTACAGGGACCGAACAGCCCGTATCAGGGGGTTCGGTACCCCATACTCCCGAAGCACCGCCCACAGGACCCCCCGAGGGACACGGTCGAACGCCTTCTCCAAGTCTACAAAAGACATGTAGACTGGTTGGGCGAACTCCCATGCACCCTTGGTGGTCCACTGGAGCTGGTCCACTGTTCCACGGCCAGGACGAAAACCACACTGCTCCTCCTGAATCTGAGATTCAACTTCCCGACGGACCCTCCTCTCCAGCATCCCTGAATAGACCTTACCAGGGAGGTTGAGGATTGTGATCCCCCTGTAGTTGGAACACATCCTCCGGTCCCCCTTCTCAAAAAGGGGGACCACCACCCCAGTCTACCAATCCAGAGGCACTGTCCCCGATGTCCACGCGATGCTGCAGAGGGGTGTTAACCAGGACAGCCCTACAACATCCAGAGCCTTGAGGAACTTTGGGCGAATCTCATCCACCCCCGGGGCCTTGCCTCCGAGGAGCTTTTTAACCGGTGACCTCAATCCCAGAGATAGGAGAGCCCGCCTCAGAGAACCTAGACTCTGCTCCCTCATGGGAAGGCGTGTCGGTGGATTTGAGGAGGTCTTCGAAGTATTCTCCCCACCGGCTCACAACGTCCCGAGTCGAGATCAGCAGCGCCCCATCCCCACTATAGACAGTGTTGATGGTGTACTGCTTCCCCCTCCTGAGACGCCGGATGGTGGACCAGAATTTCCTCGAAGCCGTCCGGAAGTCTTTCTCCATGGCCTCGCCGAACTCCTCCCATGCCCGAGTTTTTGCTTCAGCGACCACCAGCCAGTACCCATCAGCTGCCTCAGGAGTGCCACAGGCCAAAATGGCCCGATAGGACTCCTCCTTCAGCTTGACGGCATCCCTCACCGTTGGTGTCCACCAACGGGTTCGGGGAGCGCCGCCACGACATGCACCAAACCACCTTATGGCCACAGCTCCGGTCAACCGCCTCAGCAATGGAAGCGCGGAACATGGTCCACTCGGACTCGATGTTTCCCGCCTCCTCCGGAACATGAGCAAAGTTCTGTCGGAGGTGGGAGTTGAAACTCCTTCAAACAATGGATTCCGCCAGACGTTCCCAGCAGACCCTCACAATACGTTTGGGCCTGCCACGTCGGACCGGCATCTTCCTCCACCATCGGAGCCAACTCACCACCAGGTGGTGATCAGTTGACAGCTCCACCCCTCTCTTCTTATGCTTGAACATGGTGTTCGTTATGGACAATCCGTGATGAGCACAGAAGTCCAATAACAGAACACCGCTCGGGTTCTGATCAGGGAGTTTGGACGGGGGGGGAGGGCGTTCCTCCCAATCACGCCCTTCCAGGTCTCACTGTCATTGCCCATGTGAGCATTGAAGTCCCCCAGCAGAACGATGGAGTCCCCAGCGGGAGCGCTCTCCAGCACCCCCTCCAAGGACTCCAAAAAGGGTGGGTACTCTGAAATGCTGTTTGGTGCATAGGCACAAACAACAGTCAGGACCTGTCCCCCCACCCGAAGTCGGAGGGAGGCTACCCTCTCGTCCACCGGGGTGAACCCCAACATACAGGCACCGAGCCGGGGAGCGATAAGTATACCCACACCTGCTCGGCGCCTCTCACCGTGGCCAACTCCAGAGTGGAAGAGAGTCCAACCCCTCTCAAGAGGACTGGTACCAGAGCCCAAGCTGTGTGTGGAGGCGAGTCCGACTATATCTTGTCAGAACTTCTCGACCTCACACACCAGCTTGGGCTCCTTCCCTACCAGAGAGGTGACATTCCACGTCCCTAGAGTCAGCTTCTGTAGCCGGGTATCGGATCAACAAGGTCCCCACCCCGCCCGGCCACCAGGTGGGCGGGGTGGGGACCTCGCCTTCGAGTCCCACCTGTTTGCCATGGGTGACCCTGCCAGTGGCATAAAGCCCCAGACAACTTAGCTCCTAGGATCATTGGGACACGCAAATCTTTCCACCACGATAAGGTGACGGCTCAAGGAGGGGATGGTGACGTGTTAAATACTTATTTCAGCCGCTGTAGCAGGACAGCCAAGCAAGAACCGTGATATAGCGTAGAATTACTGTATCTGTATTCCGTGATGATAAGTTGCAGGGACTCATTGTTCCAGGGCTGGGACTCATTGTTTCCAGATATGTGCACCCTGGGACTCATAGTTTGAAGTGAAAAATTTGATTTTTAATATATATTAAAACTATATATATATATATATATATATATATATATACACACACACACACACACACACACACACACACACACCGTATTTTCCACACTATAAGGCGCACTTAAAAGCCTTTAATTTTCTCAAAAATTGACGGTGCGCCTTTTAACCCGGTGCGCTTTATGTGTGCACTGAGTTCAAAAATCTGTAAAAATGTTGTTGTGCGAGTTTGGTAAGCGCTCCGCTTCATTAACTGTCGGACCATTTCCCGCCGACATAGGGATGTAATACGTACACTACGCACGCTGGTGGGGATAAACCAATTAGAGAACATTACGTAAAGCCAGGTACAGTACGTACGCTTACCTCTCCCACGCCTCCGGTAGTTATACTTTACTAGCTAAACTACGTTGGTTTGGCTAAGGAACCCCGAAAAGTGCATCAGCGAAGAGACATGCTTACGTGGCACAATTCTAACTACAGGCTATCAGTTACGCGGTTGTAAATGGTAATAGAGCAGCCGTGAGAGAATTAAAAATCAAGCACAAGAACAGCCGGGAAAAGCATCTCTATAGTCACCATTCGACTGAAAGCAATAACGATAGAGCAAGACATGAACATCGAACACTTTCAAGGAGGTCCGTCATGGTGCTTTCGTTTCATGAAAAGGTGCCATCTCACCATCCGCGCAAGGACTACCGTGGCGCAGCAACTGCCAGCGAACTCCAACCGCTGGACATTGGTGTAAACAGGGCGTTCAAAGTGACGTTGCGAGCGGCGTGGGAGCGATGGATGAGAGACGGCAAACACACCTTTACTAAGACTGGGAATCAAGGCCTCCTTGCGCCATATTGATATAAAATTCATAAAATCCAAAATATTTGGGATTGCTGTCTGATATTTTCAGAGGTTGAAGTGAGCACAATTAGAGATGTCCACATACATTTTGACAATGATCGGTTGCAGTTTACATGAGTGGACTGTTCTGACACGGGGGTAGAATCATGCAACCTGCTCAGAGTCCTTTATTTGATATAAAATTCACAACATCCAAAATATTTGGAATTTCGTTCTGATATTTTCAGAGGTTAAAGTTTAGTTTGTTTGGAGTTTTGTGACATTATTTTTTACATTATGCGTGGCTGGTCCTGACATGTTATTTAAAAAAAAACAACAACAAAAGAAATTACCCACCAGCGCAGGCACACAGAGCAGAATACTTTGAAATTTCCAATAAAATACGGATAATACTTCATATTTTGACCATATGGATAGCAGTAAATCAATGGTGTGCATTATACTTGTACATAAGTAGAAGGGTTTTCCTGATTTTTGGGGAGTGCATTATATGCGAGAGCGTATTATACAAGAGAAATTACGGTGTACTATACTGCAGCCCTGTCAGTGTTGCCCTCTTACCCGCTTCCGACCAGAGAAACCTTCTCGAGGTCTCTTCACTCCTCGCTGAGGGGTTGATGGCTTCAGATCAAACAATTCTTTAAAAAAAAAAGAACAAAACATCCATTACTGGCAACAGGCAATATTAGAACATTCATGTTGGTCAATTAAAATCCCTATTTGTGCATTTGCCTATTCAATAGCAATTGCTGATAAAATCTAGTCCTTAACACAGATATTGATCCTGTCCCTGCTTGACACCTGAAAGCTCCAAAGTCAAAAGCAGGCTGGTCAGAAGTCTCATTTGTTCCGAAAAAAAAAAAATGCATTTCCCATGTATGACAAAGGGGCGATGCTATAGTCTCACAGATTGTACTTAATTGCCATTGTAAACAGTTAATACAAGTGTAAAATAAGTGAAGAACTAAAGAATAAAACAATAAAATACTATCTTTGATAACGAGTGAAAATGAGAATCACCAAGTCACCTTATTCCTTTGAATTTGAGTCAACATCTATGGAGGACAAAAAGTACCAAAATTAAATACACCATTAAGTGAATAATTAAATGTGTCATTAAGTATTTCAGTATTTATTTAATTTTGACACTCCTGTTCACCTGTGCATTGTGAAATAATTGTATCTGTCATTCTCTCCCATCAAACTCAGTGGGCGGGCGCTGGGCGGGACTCGCGATGATTCAGTTCCAATCAAATTGCTTGTTCCAAGATGAGCTCTTCCTTGAGTTCACTCAGTTAAAATGCATGTTTGACGTATATTGCTGTCAATGGCAGACATTTTAGGAAAAGCTATGGATTTATCGGTGAATACATAGGCCCGTCTGCTTTATACACGTTTTGATTGTCTTCTTTGAAACTTCAAACCACTCAACAATTTCACAATGCTCTAGAACAGATGTTGGTAATGTCAAAAGCCAGGCGCCGTGGTCCCTACATTTCTTGTGGTCCAGTATGTGAGACGCGATGGAGAACTTAGTAGTTTGCAAACATTCTTCGGTCAATATCTTAGTCAGAGAAAGTGGAAATAACTCCCAAGACTTTCATAAATCCCTCCGCTTTGCACGTCATATACTCAGGGGCTGATATTCCTGCATCTACTGCGTATTTTCTGCGAGGTCTAAAAGGTCTGTTATTAACTCGCTCATGAAACATACTGTCCTATTTATTCAACGTTAAATCCATGGCTTGTCCTCATATGTCTGCGATCAACTCACACAAGAGCTCATGCAGGCACAAGCAATTTGATTGAAGCTGAATCAGCGCTAGTCCCGCCCACTGAGTTTGATGGGAGAGAATGACAGGAAAAAAATTTTTCATGATGCACAGGGAAATTTAATAAATTGTAAAATAATTAAATATTGAAATAATTAATTAAATACATATAGAAATAATTCAATATTTATATTCATACATATAGAAATAAGTAATTAAATACATATTGAAATAATTCAACAAATATTTACATTCATAAATATTGAAATAATTAAATATTTAAATAAATACATACATATTAAAATAAATAAATGATTCATGGCACATTTAATTATTTATGTTTGTATTTATTAATTTTGGCACTCTTGTTCGTCCATATACTTCCTTTCCAGTGAAGTCGTGTTCTTTTCTCACACATTGCACCTGTTAACATCACCATGAAAATCAAAAGACTGGTAGTAATCAGATAAATGTAATGGGATCTGATGTGCTTACAAGTGCCTTATAAATGCGATGGCGTAAAACTCCATAATTTTTAAAACCTCCGGTCTTGTTGAACATCTATTATTATAACCTTTTACTAATATGAAAAAAACAAAAGATGACACGGCTACAAGAATATAAAGCAATATGAGCACATTTGAAAAACAAAACAAAAAAACAACTGAGTTAAAAGTTTGCAAGCTCATTTCAAACTGCCGAGTTGGACAACTAGGCTGTTCAGTCTGATGCTGTTATGTTTTCAGATCAATTTGTGAATACTCCCATGGCTATAGATCTGCTTTATATTTATCTATTTTATCGATTTAAATTACCATGTAAAATTTTAATCTCAGCATAAGTAACCTAGGAGACACATTTAATTTGTGCAAATGCTTCTTTCAGATCGTTACTGCAAAGTGGACACTCTGGATTAAGTGCCCGAAGCTAAAGCAGACGGGGCAAACTAACATTACCATGCACATGTGTTGTGTTATTTCTAACTATGCTCGAATCTTATGCTATATTTGGTTGACTTTAACACGACAAGCATTTTCCATTAGTCTTGTCATGACAGGCACTCCTTACTTTAAAAAAAAAGTGCTTGCTGGATGCATGTTCAGAGTAAGGACTAGTGGGAGAGAGTAGTGCTTAATTT
This sequence comes from Phycodurus eques, assembly GCF_024500275.1. Taxonomy (NCBI): domain Eukaryota; kingdom Metazoa; phylum Chordata; class Actinopteri; order Syngnathiformes; family Syngnathidae; genus Phycodurus; species Phycodurus eques. The sequence continues at coordinate 19,661,649 of NC_084538.1, read as the reverse complement.
TGTTTCCCACTATTTGTACAAATGAGCAGATGTAAATGAATGACTGAAACAGGTTCACATGCACAAGAAAATTACAGTATTGGGGAGAAATTTAGTTTTTGTTTCATCAAATTCTCCTAATGAGATATTAGCATATAGATAAAACATCATATTATGCTGTTTACATGATTGAAGGGACAACTCCAGAAATCCGATAATGGTTTCACGTGTGCATTTAGACAGGCACAGTGTTAAGGTTGTTCCTTCTTTTGGAATAGCAAAAAAGCCAAGAAAAAAGAAAACACAAGGACATAATCTTTTGGCACTTTCCTACAATGACATGGTCATGTCCAAGGTTTTGTGTAAATCTAGAAGCATATTTTTCAGGGGCGGTCAACTTTGGATGATGCATATCAAACCGTAACATCCATGGCGACTTTGAATTTTGTAGTATAGCTTACTATGCTGATCAACAACTGTAAAAGTCGTCCATATCTCACCCATTGGGAAGTCATGCTCCAAATCAGTCATTGGAGAGGAGGGAGGCTGTTGCTCAGCAACGACGTTGCCTTGTTGGTCACTTGTTGTCGGTTTAGCCTTTGCCTGGCTTTTACGTGACGAACGACCTGCCTTTGTTTTCCTTTTTGAAGTTATTGGAGGAGGAATTTTGGTTTGTGGTGTGTTTGGACTTTCCTCAACTTTGTGGATTGTTGGAGTCACCACTTCTGACATTCTACTTTTATCCTGGCCTGTAAAACACCATTGGAAAAAAATATAATGGTAAGTGCTTCATTGTTGCCGTCATACATTAAAGAGCTTGTGTGAGGGAGAGTCAAAAACAGAATAAATATCGGAAAACAACTCTACAGTGCCTACCAATGTTATCCGTGGTGGAAAAACAAATACCGTAACTTCTAGTCTATAACGGAGATTCCCTCCCACCCCCCCAAAAACAATTATCAAAATTCGATAGAGTGCATTACACATAGGCATGAGGAAAATGAAACAGTTCTTTCACATTGTATAAATATATGCAGCTACGGTTTGTGAAAAAGGTGTACTTTAAATCCAATATGTCTAACATTACAACATTAAGCTTTTGTAAATTAAGCGTGGACTGTCCCGACATGGGGAATAAAAATACAAAAACAATTGTTAGCACATGCACACAGAGTAGAATATTTCTATGAAAAACCTAATAAAATATGGATAATACTTCATGTTTTGAGCATAGAACTAGCAGCAAATTGATGGTGCGACTTTTAGGTAGGTAGAAGGGTATTCCTGATTATTGGGGTAGGTTTTGGGGGTGAGCATTATACTTGAGGACGTATGATACACAAGAAATTAGTGTAATTATTTTAATTACACTAATCAAACAAAGGCACGGTGACCGACTGGTTAGAGCGTCAGCCTCACAGTTCTGAGGACCCGGGTTCAATCCCCGGCCCCGCCTGTGTGGAGTTTGCATGTTCTCCCCGTGCCTGCGTGGGTTTTCTCCGGGCACTCCGGTTTCCTCCCACATCCCAAAAACATGCATGCATGAATTGGGGACTCTAAATTGCCCGTAGGCATGACTGTGAGTGCGAATGGTTGTTTGTTCCTATATAGGCTCAGAAAATGGATGGATGGATAATCAAACACAAACACTTCTGAAATTATGCCAACTATCTACCATGTACATAAGTCATGGGGAGTACAAAGAAAAAAGAAATATATGTCATCCATTCTGTATTGCACGCTGGTGGACTCAAGTTGGAGAAATAAAAGTGTATACAAAATTAGTCAGGACATCACCTGTGCTGGCATCATCCAAATCCATCTTCGTTTCAGTCTCCACGTCCCGAAGATCTGATAGGACAGGGGCAGCTGTCTCCACATCCAAAGGATCTGATTGAACTGTAGCAGCTGTCTCCACAGCCAAACGATCTGATTGGACATTGGCATCCGTCTCTCCATCCAAATGATCTGATTGGACATTGGTATCTGGCTGCACATCCAAAGGATCTGATTGGACATTGGCATCTGTCGCCACATCCAAACGATCTGATTGGACATTGGCATCTGTCGCCACATCCAAACAATCTGATTGGACATTGGCATCTGGCTCCACATCCAAATGATCTGCTTGAATATAGGTACCTGTCTCCACATCCAAAGAATCTGATTGGACATTGGCAGCTGTCTCCAGATCCAAAGCATCGGATTGGACAGTGGAAGCTGGCTCCAGATCCAAAGCATCTGATTGGACAGCAGCAGCTGTTGCATGTTTGCTCAGTGGTGGCACAAAAATGGGTACAGGAACCTTGGCTGTGACATGGTATTCTTTGAAGTCATCCAAATCATTTCGTTTTTCCAAATCCAAAGTCTCTGATTGGACAGCTGCATCTTTTACATATTTACTCTGTGGTGGTGTAATGAGCAACGGAACCTGTGCAGTGTCCACGGGATCTGACTGGACAGCAATATCTCTCACATCTTTGATTTGGGAGACCACCTCAGCATTATTCTTCTCTCCAGTCTCTAGTTCCAAAGGCTCTGACTGGATGGCTGCATCTTTCAGATTTTTTCTCTGTGGTCGTACATCAACGGGCAATGGAACCAGGGGTGTGACCTCCTGTTCGATTGAGACCTCAACATTACCCTGCTTTTTAGTCTCTTCGTTCCAAGGATCCGACTGGATGGCTGTATCTGTCACTTCTTTACTCTGTGGTGGTATAACGATGGGCACTGGAAGCTTAAAAAAAAACAAAAAACTTTTGTGAAGATACTGAAATGTGCATGTAATGCTTTTAATCATACATAACATTTAATCATGTTATAGAATGTGACATGTAACATAATGGAACGTACAGTTATAGGCATAGCAATTGGAACAGGAGTGTGCTGAGAGTACATGTTCATAGGCACTGGGATAAAGACCGGGACAGGAACTGGCACCATTAGCACCTTCACTTTGTCTTCCTCTAAGGAGCAGTTTGCCAAGGGTGGGGATGGAGCTGGATGAGAGTGAGAGCAACATAAGAAAATACTAAATCACAAATTAAAAAGGAATGGAGATTAATACACAGTACACCGAATTATTTTTAAGTGCATTACAAAGGAAACGTGTAAATCAATTTAAAGCCATTTGCGGCAAGTAAGAAAGTACAAATACTTGGTTACTATACTTCAATCGATTTTTTTCAAGTACCTTTATCTGTACATTACTTGAGTATTTTTGGACAACTTTTACTGCCTACATTTGAAAACATACAGTATCTGTATCTAAGTTTAAACTTTGTCAAAATTGGCATGTTACTTTTTTCAACCTACGTGGATAACGACAAGATGTAAAAAGAGATTTTGATTGACAGATTTAGATGAGTGGTTGCATATACACAAGCACCCACGCACGCACTGGTTGCTTACCATTTGTTACGTTTTACAACATTACGACTTTGTGAGCGATCCTTTTTGGTAGACAAAAAACAAAGAAAAGACTTTTGCCATTTGCCAAGGTGAAGCCACGCATTTTTTAACTTGTCTCGGTCAAGCAACAGCAAAAGGCACATTGACTGGCAGTAAATATTCATTGAATTATGTTTTTGTTTTTTTTGTGTACATTTTAAGTTTTTGTTGTTTTTATTCATTGAGCACAGTGATTTTGTGTGCAACTGATGCATGGATCATTTTACACTTAAGACTATGTGAGTCCTGGTATGCACATGTCATGGAAACATTGAGTCCTTGCCCAGGAACATTGAGTCCCTGCAGTTTATCATCACGGAACACAGATAAAGTAATCCTCCGCTATATCACGGTTCTTGCTTCGCTGTCTTGCTATAATGCAGATTTTTATTTTTATTTTTTATCAAGTGCTCACAATGTTAGCAAAACCATGGAAACATGCTTTGAAAGCATAAAAGCCTGAGTTAATAAAAGAGGAAAACTATTTTGCGTGCAGAGTATTTTTTTTTGTTAATTACCAAAATGGTCATTGTATATAATTGACAGTAACAAATTTTACTGTCTACTTTTGTAATTCGGTACATTTAAGAGACTGCACTTTTTCACTTTTACTTGAGTAAAGGTGAATAAGTACTTACACTCACACCAGTCCTTTTTTTCCATAAGTACGTGTACGTAAATACAAAGTGTGAATACTTTTGCCTCCTAGCTGTCACACACAAATGCAACTGGGATCAGCCTTACCTCAACTGTTGTTTTCTCGTCTAGTACGGAAAATTATCTAATTGCAACGATTAGCTTCTTCCTTAATCAAGCAATCTCACACTCATACACACACCTATCTGCACATAGGACATAATAGGCATGACATTGAGGACATGGCATGACATTGAATAGTCATTATTATTATTATCATTATTATACACAATAATTATCCATATGTATGTTTATAAAGGTAGGCGGCACGATGGACAAACAGTTAGCACATCTGCCTCATAGTTCAAATCTGGCCTCGCCTGTGTGGAGTTTGCATGTTCTCCCCATGCCTGTGTGAGTTTTCACCTGGTACTCCGGTTTCGTCCCACATTCTAATACCATGCATGGTAGGTTAATTGAAGACTTTACATTGTCTCTAGGTGTGGATATGAGTGCGAATGGTTGTTTGCCTATGTGTGCTCTGCGATTGGCTGGCGACCAGTTCAGGGTGCACCCCACCTCTTGCCAGTCAGGCACCAGCACGCTAGCAACAGTGAGGATGGGCGGTACCGTAAATGGATGGATGATATAGGTATAGATTGTTTTCACTTTTGTTTGTTATAGTTATTTTTTCCTTTTCTTTTTATTAAAATCCAAGATACTGTTGCTACCGATATAACCATTTGTTTTATTGTATATAGGAACAAGGATGTACAGTATGTATTCATATTTGAATTATTATGATTATATTATTACGGCACTATATTGGGGTTCTATGAAGTTACATAAAATTATAAGGAAGTAAAGATAAGGGTGGGAGAAAATAAGTTTTACTTCTTCCTACTCCTTTTCAAACACCGATGTGTATATTTTAACTTTATTTTTTGTTTAAATCTTGTAAGTTTTTCTGTCACTTTCTCACATTCAAAATAAATAATTCATCAAAAATTCCCACCCCTTTATGTTTGTTCCCCAATGGTTATGACTTGTAATCACGGTCTTTAATCGCCAGCTGTTCTCTACTGTTATTCATGTGATTTCATTATATGCACGTAACCTCATTAACTAGTCATGTAGTTGTATACAGGGAGCTGAGTAATATCTGTGTAAACCACTCACCCGTTTCCTGGTCTGTCTTCATCTTTTTAACAGCTTTTTCACAGTCAATTGATGTGATATCATCTGCTTGGAGAGAGGGAGCTGTGATTAGCTTAACACTATAGCATCTCGTTAGTCTCATCACACCGAGGCAACTTTTGCTGCTCAGTTACCACTTGAAAGGAAAGTTCAAATGACCCAAAGTTAAAGACCCGTACATCAACACAAGATCTTGTTTTTGTGTAATTTATTTACATATTTTAGCTTTTCACAAAAATAAGCATCACTTCTGCTTTACAGGGCTGCCTCACAATGAGGTACAGCAAGTCAAAAACAAAACCCTTATACAGTACACGACACATTCATAATACAATCATGGCAATGGCAAAGTTGAAAAGATCGAAATTGAAAGTTATGATTCAAAATTGTGGCGGCACGGTGGGCGACTGGTTAGAGCGTCTGCCTCACAGTTCTGAGGACTGGGGTTCAATCCCCGGCCCCGCCTGTGTGGAGTTTGCATGTTCTCCCTGTGCCTGTGTGGGTTTTCTCCGGGCACTCCGGTTTCCTCCCACATCCCAAAAACATGTATGGTAGGTTAATTGACAACTCTAAATTGCCCGTAGGTGTGAATGTGAGTGTGAATGGTTGTTTGTTTGTATGTGCCCTGCGATTGGCTGGCAACCAATTCAGGTTGTACCCCGCTTCCTGCCCGATGATAGCTGGGACAGGCTCCAGCACACCCGCGACCCTAGTGAGGAAGGGGGAGAACAAAAAGAAAACAGAGAAACAACTATCTGGTGCAGAATTATTGGTATTCTATTTTCAATAAGGTGGCACTGTCATCATGTTCATTCAACAAAACCACACAAAAACAAACCACAATGGACAAAGGTACATTAGGGCACCATGTCATCATGCCAAAAGCAGAGCATCTGCAGAAGGAAGCCCCCTCATTAACTAATAAAGAAATATAGTAAGAGTGGGGGGCGGCACGGTGGCCGACTGGTTAGAGCGTCACCCTCAGACTTCTGAGGACCCGGGTTCAATCCCCGGCCCCACCTTTGCAGAGTTTGCATGTTCTCCCCGTGCCTGCGTGGGTTTTCTCATTGATGGACCATGCTTTGGTCAAGGGCCAGACATGCTGGAACAACATGGTCTTCCAAAAACTATCAACAAACCTGGAGGCACAGACTTGTGCAAAAACAGTGGTAAATTCAGAATAAGATTTGGATGAACCAAAATGCCTGGTGAAGTCCTCACAGAACCTCATGGCTGCAGAGAATATTGGTTTTCAGAACAGACAAAACTAATATTTATTGTATTAGTAAGTTTGTATTTGGGCGGCTGTGGCTCAGTAGGTAGAGCAGGTCGTCCAGTGACCGAAGGGTAGCTGGTTCAAATCCCGGCTCCGACTATCTGCATGTCGAAGTGTCCTTGGGCAAGACACTGAACCCTAATGTGCCCCCCGCTGGGTCTGGCAGCGCCTTGCATAGCAGCAGTCGCCCATTGGTGTGTGAATGTGTGTATATAATTGCAGTCCATTTACCATTTATTTACTTAGCATTCATTGCATTTCTATTTATTTATTACATTTTATTATCATACTTATCTTATATTTTTGAGTCAGTTATCTTTTGAAATCATTTCAGTCTATATAGATTTAGACATACGTTTGTAATGTTTAAATTATTTTAGCCAACATTGATTTCATTTTTTAATATTATTAGTATCAGTTGACTATCTTCAGCGTTTCCTCAGAGGGACCTCTCTGCCCTGGGAGCTATGATGGGCTGTGGCCTTGCCTCGTGGGGTCCTCAGTAGCCGTGTGCGGCATTCGCTGCACTGGAGGCTGCGGGCCACGGCCTACAATCTGGTCCTGGTGCAGACGGCTCCTTCAGTTGGTGTTTCCTCACCTAGATGCTCTGTACCCAGTCTCAGGTCCATAGGTCATTACATTATTATTTTTAACCTGTGTGTGTGTGTGTGTTATATTATCTGTCTACATCTGTTGCTGCAAAATTTTTGTTCATATATCTGTTGCTTGAAGTGTAACAGCACCACCACATAGATGCTCCGGTAATTGTTAGGCCGTGTACCTATAACGTTTCCCATTGTATGCTAGTGGAGGCTATGGGGTTGTTTCAAATGCACATAATTCTATTTGTTTTATGTTTAGTTTGACAACTGAAAATGACAAAGAGTTTAAAGTCTCATTTTAGAATTTCAGAATATTTATTAATTACATCTGCCAAATTCCTGCTTGTTGTCTGTCTTAAGTTTGTGCTTGCAATAAAAAAAAAAATATATCTATCATATATATCACATCTAAAAAAAAAAAAGTCATAGTCAGGTCACTCCCAACTCAAGGCATCCCTGGTGGAGGACTCTAGTTCCCAATTTTAGGACTTGGGACTTGTTTCATGAAAACTTGACTTCACTTGGACTCCCTTATGAAACATTAGTATTAGAAGTATTACAGAGGAAGATTTCAGATTGTTACATTTAGGATTCAAGGATTGTTTTTTTTTTAATGAAAACTGGGTAAAAAAACAGCAACATGCAAGATTTGTAGCAGATACATACAACAAATACGTTTAACTTCTGTCAGCCAAATTGACAACAGGTGTTTGATGCATGAATCGACCAAAACAATTCTAAGAATGCCACTTCTATGGCTTTCTGTTACTCTTTCGATCTCTCTATATCTCTGTTGCAAACTGCTGACGACCCTCTGTGACACAAAGATCAGTGGCTACGTCCCTCTGAGAACTGTCTGTTTGAAGCTTCACAATGGTGTTCGT